>NC_136494.1:19974813-20094813 GCF_053919585.1 Euprymna scolopes
TTTAATATGTAATTGCAATAACAAAAAAACCATGCTCTCTGCTAGGTAAACTGTAAAAAGAGTAATTTAGAGTTATCGAGTAATTATAAATCCACTATAATTTCTATTAATAACCACGAAAGGACAATTATCCTCAGACAGAGACTATTATTAATGCACAATCTATGGACAATAACACATCATAAATTCGCCTAATAATATAACAGAACAAAACATCTTACAAAATAACAGGACAATAAGTCCAACTCCAAACAATTATTATAATTCCATAAAATCGAAAGCGGTATACATTGGATCAACATAAGGGTCCATTAAACACAGAACCGCTACACATAAACACTCTTTTAAGAATAGATCATAGAAAAAAGAAACAACCCTAGCAAAATACATGTGGTACCTAAAAGCTATGAAAATTCGTTTTAATATAAAATGGGAAAATCTAAGAGCTATGTGACCTTATGATAACTTTTGTACTCTCTGAAGATTTGAATCTTTGGCTATATTAAAATTCGGCGACACCCAGTCACCTTGTTTAACCTAAAAAGAAGAAATATTAACTAGATGCATACATAGAAAATGACCCAAATTCAATTACTTTGATCCACTCAAATAAACAATTAAAATTAAAACATAATCGAAAAAAAAAAACAGTAACTAAAACTTATGTTATAATAATAGAATATAATCATAAATTCAACTAGAAATCAAAAAATTCGATTTTAAAATAACCCACTAACAAATGTCTGGTTTCATTATATCTTAAAATGACTTACAATAATGATTAAAATAAACATAAACACTTATTTACACGCAATTACTTGCAATTTACTAACATCGCAATTCGATTTTTAAAAAGTGGTTACAAACACTAACGATCTCTTTCAGATTAAAAAAAAGAATATGCTTATCAAATAAGGATTGCGTACCGAGAGGCCTCTTAACGGTTTAAAAAATAGAAAACAATATGGAAACACCTCCTTTCAAAGTTACTTATTTTATAGACTATGTGTTAATATAATTCCTTCTTTTTGTTTAAATCTTATATAAGGTTTGTTAAAAAATAACGTGTTTTATCAGATCGACATTATTTTTTGCACTAATATAATACCTTTACGAAAAATTCTTTAAAAAACAGCTTATAGCTTATGTCTCCCTTATGAAAATCTTATCCAAGTATAAGATCAAAAATATACTTATTAGGAGTCCTACTATTTTCCTCTTTTATCATTTTACAAATTAAAAATCCACAGACATTTTAAGGGAAAAAAGACAATGGAAAAATATCAATTATTAATTATATCAGCAACATAATGAAATTCCACGTAAAATTTTTATTATCTTATTTGATTTTTGATTTTTGATTTTACTTTAGGTTCATTAACTATATTTACTTTAAAAAGCTGGTTAAATTGTATTTGTATTCTCTCCCCTCCCTATCCATATCTACTGATGAGACGATATACAGAAATACTTTCATTATTTCTCGATGGTTTTTTTTGTAAATATCAAATAGAATTAAAGGCTATCGTTTACGAAACGATAGTCTTTAATTTTATTTTGTTATGTTTACTCCTATGCAATCTTCATTGATAATTTCTACAATTCTTAGCCTCTCTCCCTTTCTATTTATATAGTTCTAGTTAACTACACTGATCGAACTTAGCATAACTGCAATACTACGATCACAGCACCTTTCAATTAGTGAGTCTTTACTCATTTAGACCCTATATATTACTCTCTGTATGTCTGTCTATCTGTCTCTAACTCTGTCTGTCTATCTGTCTCTATCTCTCTCTTTCTCTCTCTCTTTTTTCTCTCTATCTCTTTCTCTCTCTCTCTCTCTCTCTCTCTCTATATATATATATATATATATGTGTGTGTGTGTGTGTGTGTGTGTGTGTGTGTGTGTGTGTGTGTGTGTGTGTGTGAAGGATCGGTCGAAAATTATGTACCTGTAAAAAAGATTTAATTTTTTTTTCATAATATTATTTTGTATTCCTGCACGTCACCAATTGAAAACGAATAAAGAAAAGTTATAAGCTTTTATACTTTTCATATTCCTTTTAATAAATTTCCATATATATATATATATATATATATATATATATATATATATATATATATATATATATATATATGTCAACCCAAAGTAGAGTGCTAATAATAAGTTCGACTGCTAAGCATCTATTAAGCGGCTGTCATTATTTTCGAGAGAAACTAGCAACTATTCCAAGCCAGAAATAGGACGCACGACCATCCATACAATGTCTGTATACAAACATTTATGGCCACGTTTAAAATGTTCTATTTTCATGTAAAAAGAACGAGTTTTACAGTATGTAAGTAACTATGTAAGCAGCAGGCGATATCATTTCAGGACATTGTTATTTTCAAAAAATATGTACACATCCATATATTCATGTTTTTATTCCCGTTTATATACATATTAATTACTTTGTATAGTAATGACTAAAGTGTATTTATTTGTATTTAATTATATATATATATATGTATATATATAAATATATATATATATAGTAATTTATAAAGTATATATGGCGATTAAGCTACACTGAATATTCTGCGTTTCATCCACTGTAGGATTCGTCAGGCTTATGCGCGAATTTTGTGGTTGCTTCTTGTTTTTATATATGTTGAGGATTTCTAGTTAGCCAATCAGCTTTCTAGTATCAACCGCGCCCCCTCCTATCAGTCAATGGGCATGCATTTTATCGAACAAAGGATCTGTTTTAGAACTAGGTTAGTGTTTTGATGTGATGTTTTGAATATAATAAACTAGTTATGACCAAAGTTTCATTTTATTCGGACAAACCACAAAGAAACGGGGTCTAATTAGTGTTGGGACCCGTTTTTTTTGTGTCCCCCGTATATATATATATATATATATATATATATATATATATATATATATATAATATAAATAGTAAATAAATTATTATATATTTGTGGGAATATATATATATATATATATATATATATATATATATATATATATATACATACATTCACAAGTTTAGGATTTGTTTAATAGACCCAAGTCATATAGATACATTTTTTTTTAGACCGCGACTTTATAATATATAAAAAATTGATAGAACATTCACGCTCTAATAATATATACGAAATCTGCAGGAATTAACATATCATATTAAAGTGTATCTTACGATCATGCTACGCATTGCGTCTCTACTAGCATGGATAAATACTTTTGCCGTTTTTAAAATATGCCTACAATAATATCAGAACTTCTACATTTACTCCATATCTGCCTAATGCCGACATCACTATATTACATAAGCATGAGCCCCCTGTGGAATTTCCACATATCCCGCTAGTTTGTATTATTGGGATTATTCGACTTGCATGTCTTATCTTAGATATTGTTTTAACAATGGTTCAGCTGATATGACTTCTGCCATCTTTTTCAGCCGAACCCTGTTGAACCCCAAAATCCTCATACTCGGAATTTTAGACTGAACCTTTTATTTCATCCACGTAAACCTGTAACAGAGCGCGGACGGCTGTATGCAAATTCATGCAAAATGACGTCACCGGTAGGGAAACTGAAGACTTTAAAAAGGAGATTGTAATAACGTTCGTGATATATGTAGAGGTGTAGACAACGTTCGGGATCACGTTGCAGAAGAAAATCAAGTAAGTGATGCCACGGGCGTAACAATGAGGAAACAAATGTCTTTGTTAATAAAAAAAAAGTGTTTTAAAGTACTTTTATACTATTTTGTATCCTTTGTGACTGAGGCTACAACGTATTGGTCCCCACATAACGATACAGACCTTTGAAGTAAGGGGTTAGTCGAAAGGTAATAATCAGCAAGTCTGCATAGTAGTCGACTGAAGATCGGCAGGTCAATTATCATTAAAGCCTTTATTAATATATACTTAAGAAATACGTGAAACTTCTACAGGGCCATGATTGACAGAATAGGAACAATATCCACCCCTCGTTAATTAAACGGTTCGATATTCACTATATATTTCCTAGTTTGACATCGGCATAAATATTGAGAAAATAAAACAAAAAATGATAAAGATGCCCGAAGAATTCGAAGAATACTTCTTATATGTTATTTTCGTTAGGATAAATATATGTTTGAAGGGCTTACTCATTTGTTGAAATGTTTTCGGATATATTATTCGTGTGAAAGTATTTTCCATTACCTACTTGTCCGTGTGGTTGTAGGAAAATTTTAACCATGAGTGCTTGAAAAAGAGGAACGCTGATAGCGTGCTATCATCGAAATGAAAATGAACCAATTCATATTTATCGCCCATAAAACCTGAAACGTGTTTAACAACTTCTTATTCGCTTCACACAGAATATAATGGACACAACAATAAAACACGACCAAGCACAATGTATATCTTGAGTACTCAACATGATAATGCATTTGTCTGCGTTGTATGCCGAAATTGTACATATGTCGCATGATCTTCCTTTTTAAGGGAAATCGCACAGAAAGTCATGACGTCATCAATAAAGGGACAAAACAACACTTCATGAATGCCGTCTAATCTTAGAATATATTAATCTAATCAACTAGAAGAAAAGAGAAAAAGTACAGTAAAATACCGTCTTTTCATGATGAAGTTTTTCAGGTGTCGGTTAATTCTTACTGAATGTATTCGGCCTGAGCATTTCGAATTTGGGACCGTTTGGAATTGTTATACACACACACACACACACACACACACACACACACACACACACACACACATATATATATATATATATAATATTATTCATTCAATAAATTAAAAAAAATTTCTGACAGGTTTTCATACCAGTTGATTGATCGATAAATAATAAGATACATAATATATATATATATATATATATATATATATATATAGTAAGTTATAAAATATATATGGCGATTAAGCTACACTGAATATTCCGCGTTTCATCCACTCTAGGATTCTTCAGGCTCATGCGCCTGAAGCCTGAATAATCCTAGAGTGGATGAAACGCGGAATATTCAGTGTAGCTTAATCGTCATATATATTTTATAACTTACTAACTAGCTCTACCTATGTATTGAGCACTTTTAAAGTAAATACTTGAAGTTTACGCATAAATTTATACTTTCGTATATTAATTTTATATGAGTAAATGAATTATTTATATATATATATATATATATATATATATATATATATATATAAATTCCACAGCCGAAAAACGTCGCAGCTCACAGAAGCCATGACAGTCAACAAACTGGAAGTCCAAGACTCGAGTTTCGCCCTCATTTTGACTCATCAGTTAGACACAGTCGGATCTTAGCGCAGTTTGCTTGATCTGTGTTGGTTAATAGAATTTCTTGTGTGTGGGGCGTTTGCTTACTACAAAAGGCTCGGGGTTCTGAATCCCAAGTTCGGATTTGTCTACTGATGAGCCTAAATAAGGGCGAAACTCGAGTCTTGGATTTACGGTTCGTTGACTCTCATGGCTCTTGTAAGCTGCGACGTTGTTTGGCCGTTGGATTTCTTATATATAATCCCTCACATTCTTAAAATCATATATATATATATCACATTCTTAAAATCATACATACATATATATATATATATATATATATATATATATATATATATATATATATATATATATACATAGACTATGAACTTGATCTTTGATCTAAAATTTGTAAAATGCTGTGCACCATAGCTAGGTCGGAGACCATCATCCTGCTAGATATTTGCATGATCAGTTTAGTGGTGTTCGCTGTACGATAGTGTTACACGCACACGCGCGTGCGCGAATACTTTATATATATATATAGAGAGAGATGTACGACTTAAAATTAATGACCTTTTTAAAGGAACTCTTTAATTAACAGTGGCCTTCCAAAAACAAAATTGAAATGAATGAAAACTTTTATTATAAGAAAATGCATGGGTTATAAAAACGAAATTTTATAAAATTAAACCTAAAATAATTATTACAGAGTATAAACTTTAAAATCTAACTGAATTGTCACCCTTTTTAGAGTGAATGCTTCCAAAACGCAAACAAAATAAACTGTCATCCAAACGTACAAAATACAAAAATACCTAAGTGTTTGATTGATGCATTCTGATATAGAAAACAGCAATTCTTATTCTTTGTCAGAAACAGAAACATAATTCAATACGTTACTAAGTTTAGAAGGAAATAATTAGCTAAGAGGACATTACAACTTATTCGTTTATTTGCGGACTGTTATTCGCATTTTTATAGCTGTTATTTCCCCATGTTTCAGTCAACCTATCATGTAGCTTTCTTCCGGTGATTAACTGCGGTGGCATAGCAAGGCTGAGTCTCTTAATTGTATCCCCTAATACGCACAGGGTACAGGCTTTAGTTAGACAAAACACCTACAGAAGTAAGGCACAAATAAATCATACACTGATTGATGAAAACTGAAACTGTATAATTGTAAGTTTACCACCACCCATCAAATAATGTGTTGAGGAGTTACAAGGAAGATGAAAAGACAGTAGATAAGCACTAAACAGACATCGTGTAGATAAATTAGAATAGGACAACGATCTTATGAGGGCTAATTACAATCCAAATTCCAGTGAAGACCTATGGTGATTCTAAAAAGAAACCAACAGTAATCGGTTGTTGCGATAACACAAATTAATTTGTAAAGGTTATCGAAAGAGGTATACCCTACTGGAAATATAGGGTGATCTTTGTCCTCGAGGAAACACTATAAGTTGTTTTCAAAGAGAAATCTTTTATGTTTGTGTGTCTGAAAACTGGGGCTACGACAACAGCATATTCTTTCATTGTTTTGATTCTCAAGTATATATCCGACACAGTTAGAGACCGTTAATCAACCGAGAACCACATCACTCCATATAAAAGTATATAAAATATAATCGAATACACACTCGAGAGTGAAAACAATAAAAAAATATACTGTTGTTGCAGCTCTATTTAATACTCTTAAATAATAATAATAATAATAACAATAATAATAATAACAAAAATAACAATAATGATAAAAATAAAAACAACAATAATAATAACAATTCTAACAATAATAATTATAACAATAATAATAATAGCAACAATAATAATAATAATAGCAACAATAATGATAATAGCAACAATAATAATAATAACAACAATAATAAAAATAATAATAATAACAATGATGATCACAATAAGTATACTAATAATAATAGCAATAAAACAACAATAATAACAACAACAACAGTAATAATAATAACAATAATAATAATAACGATAAAAACAACAATAATAATAATAACAATAATAATAATAACTACAACAATAATAATGACAAGTATAATAATAGCAACAACAACAACGATAATAATAACAACTATAATAATAACAACAATAATAATAATAATACCAATAATAATAACAATAATATAATAGCAACAACAATAATAAAACAATAATAATAATATTAATAATAATAATAATAATGATAACAACAGCAACAATAATAACAACAAACACAACAACAACAACAATAATAATAATAATAATAACAATAATAATAATAATAATAATGATAATAATAATAATAACAACAAAAATAATAATAATAATAATAACAATAATAATAATAATAATAACAGCAATAATAATAATAATAATAACAATAATAATAATAATAATAACAACAATAATAATAATAATAATAATAACAATAATAATAATAATAATAATAATAATAATAAATTAATCCATATATCTCAATTCCAAGAATGTAAAAATTGCCAAAGAAATGTAAGTATTCTATATTGTTCAGACAGAAGATACTCCTCTGTTAAGGTAGACTCTTTGATGTTTTAGCAACGATATTTCTGTCGACATAAATTAGTAAAAAATGTGCAAACATCTGGTCGATCTCCAGATTTAGTTTTCCTTATGTTTATATCTTATTTTTAAGTGAACATATATTTTCGACTTTAATGTTATTATTAGTTCATGTATAAAAGGGAAAACATGAGCGTAAATGGAAATAGTATACATAGTCTTTTACAGACAGACTGTTCTGCGTTATCAATGCTATTCACTGCGGCTAGACTAGCAACTAGCTCTTCCTAGTATTGATACTTGCCCGCCTAGGGAACAATTAGCGTGTCTAACCAAGACCGTCTTAAAAGGTGGGCAAAAATAATTTAATCTGCTGACGTCATCACGGATAGTCCTTAGTTGCTTGACACCGGTAGTCACCGGTAGTCACTCGTAACTCGTAACGTCTTGAAGTCAGTATAATATTTCTTTTTTTATTAAAATGCCTTCACGGTGCATCGTTCCAAATTGCCGAGGAAATTATCGTAAAGGACCAAAAAGTGACAGTATTTTCATTTCCGAAAGATAAAGAATTATAATTTAGTAAAAAAAAGAAAGATTTTACACCATCTCCATGCAGCAAAGTAAGTTTTAACGTGCTCCCCCCTGTATTTAACACGATGTAACTATAATTTAATTCAAGATTATCATCCTAAATTTTTTACCATTCAAAAGAAGAAGCTTCAAATAAATTGCTAATATTAAAATAAATTTTTTACAGCATACAAAACTAATGAAAATGCGAGACAACATCGACTCTTTAAAACACGTTCTTTTGAAGAGACGATTTTTTAAGCTGTTGACACACATATTTTAAAAATCTAGCAAAAATTAATTTTCCTGAAATTTTTCAATATTTAAAAATAAATTATGACGGCTGATAAAATTTTAAAACTTTTTTTTAAAGCTAGAAAGATAAAATTTAAAAATACTTATATATATATATATATATATATATATATATATATATATATATATATATATATGAAACTAAACTAAAAAAAAAACGCGCGTTCACTCGTGATCTTACAATTCATTTCATAAACGTAATTGGGTTTGTATTACTGTACACATAGATTCGAAAAAGTTGTCAACAAACAAATATATAACAAATAAATGTTATCAAAGGCAAGATAAGTTACTTTTCTACCAAATATTTTTCGTGTTTTTATTCAATGTAACATGTTTATTCAGCTCGAAAAACATACAGTGTTTACCGATATATTCGAAAATTCAAGATGTCGTCTGATTCTCCCTTTAACACGGTAAGTTTGGGATAAGGTGTTATAAATAAAAAAAACTATACAAAATACTATTAAAAACCCGCCGAATATATGTCAACTTATGTCACGGTGACATATATTGAGCGAGTTTTTAACAGTATTTTATCCGGTTTTGTATTTATAACACCTTTTCCCAAACTTACCGTGTTAAAGAGAGAATCAGACGCCATCTGGAATTTTCGAATACATCGGTAAACACTGTATGTTTTTCGAGCTGAATAAACATGTTACATTGAATAAAAACACGAAAAATATATCCAGTTTGGTAAACGTAAACAAGTTCTTGATTAACCCTCCCCCCTAATTAATCCAATTTACTAAATTCCACTAGTTATGTTTACTACGCTATAATCACAGTGACTGATGTATACCCATTAACCATTATCATCGAGTGCCCTCCAGGCCTTGATAAGTGGTGATTACTGTGTAAAAAATCTTATTAAGTCTAAAATCCTCGAAATTTAAACTCTTTAAACCAGCATGTACATGCCCAACGAGAAAAGGACAACTGAAATTATGCATCCAATTTTTACGCTATTATCCTAGAAAATAATCTCAGCCGAAATTCTTATTAAAGTTAGTTATTATTGCACATAATATTGGGGTCATATGATTTCTTTTAAGGGTTTTTTTGTTTTGTTGTATGGTATGCACTTTACAATATCTACCATATTACTGTTAAACATATTTTGCTTAACTTTGATTCTCTGATGCGTCTTGTTAGGTCACCTGTATTTTTAAGATAGCTAGCATACTAGTCATTCTGCTTTCTGTATAATGTATTGATATCCAGATAAAATATTCTGCTTGATTAACGGCTACTATACTACGATGCAACACAATGAACTAAAGAATCGAATGCAGCGCCAACTCTAGCAATACATACAGGAAAGAACATTTGGAAATAAGTAATACACTATTACGATGCGATTTCTAGAGCTACATGCCTTGAAAATGAAGTAATAAACCTGTTATAGTGCTATAGGAGAAGGAGGAAGTAGCAACCTTAGTAACCATTAGTGACGCCAATGATTCTAGGAAAACAGAACTGAGACGGAAAAGATAAAAAAAACATACCAAAATCTTATGTATGACATGAAAGGAAACTGGAATTTTATAAAGAGCTTTATCAGATTACTAATGAGAGTTACCATGAACTTATGAAAAATAATTTTAAAATGTACCTGACAAATATACCCAGTGAACAAAATGCAAGAGTGGTTCGGAAATTTCACTTAAAGGAATGGTTAGAATTTATATAATTTATTATATTGGATATATATAATATACAGATGAATGTTATTCATCTGGTAGGATGCCGCGTTTACAGCTTAGACAGAATGACAAGAATATTGAAAAAGAATAAGTGAAATGTATAATTATATCCACGTATATTTTACAACATAAATAGCATATACAAACTAACCATGTAGTGTTGACCAGGCACAACATACGCTTAAAGGTGGTGTGTTGATTTATTCAGATTTTGTATTTATTAATATAAAGGCAAGTTTTTAATATATTTATCAAATTTTACTAAATACATAGTTCTGATTTCCAAAGTGTTTTGGAAAGTAAACTATGATATGGGTGGCACCAGACGGAATCGAAACATAAATATTTTGATCTTCAACGTTATACACGGGGCTATAAAAAATAAAAAAAAGGAATACATTTTAATGCAGAAGTGTACATCTGACCATGCATGCTACTAATAAGATCAATTTACGTTTGCGTAGTTCCTATGTTTAAGTTTTGAACTCCGAGCAGCTATTGCTACCGGTAAATACCAAATCGAGTTCTTTCACAGGTCCGAATACACTATATATAATAGTTGAAGTCTATAGGCAAAATATTGGCAGAGTAGTTTCGCAGTTACCATTTCGTGCAAACACACGTACAAAGTCACTTATATATATATATATATATATATATATATATATATATATATATATATATATATATGTAAGTTACTTACATATATATTATATATATATATATGTAAGTTACTTACATATATATATATGTAAGTAACTTCGTATATATATATATATATATATATATATATATATAATGCCTATTGACCGAATGTCTGTAATACAAAGGTATATATGTGTATCTTCATTGCGACGTCTTGTCAGCTGAATGGCTTCTCGTTATATGCCTCTTCGATACCAACGGGGCTTAAGATAATTTATGGCTTTGGAACCGTATATATTTTAACTTACAACAGAATACATCTTAAAATAATGTTAGTATTGTATTATTGTGCTTATAATTATGCATTTATGTATTTACTTAGGTTTATATATCATATTTGGATATCATATTAGTGAAAGTAATGGTCCGTATTTATTTTACAAGTTTATACAGTATGAAATTTTGCAATTGAGGCTTTTACACTCCTTATTCAGTTAATGCATATGTTAAGTTGCAAATAGAATTTTCTTCATTTTTCTACATAGATACAAGACTGAAAGTTAGTTTATGCAATAAGTATACACACACACGCATATATATACATGTATGTATATATATATACTTATTTAAACCACACACACACACACACACATACACATATATATACATGGGTAATTAAATACGTTAAAAATCTATTAAATAAAACACATGTGGTGTATAATAAATGATTTTATACATACATACATATATATATATATATATATATATATATATATATGGAAAATCCCTGACGTGAATTTACATTGCGACTATGTTACTCGATTCTTCATGGGTTTAAGTCTAACATTATATATATATATATATATATATATAATGTTTATATATATAATGTTTTTATATATATATAATTCAGATATTACATTCCTATATACATATATATATATACATATATCCATATATATATATATATAGATAGATATATATATATAAAGCTGAACGTCTTTGTGTGCGGCTGGTCACGAATAGGCTCATATATGGTTGACTATAATAGAAAACTGATCACATATAATGATAGAGGATGTATCGAGACACAAGAATGAGTATTTTTGACCTGGCATAGTGATGATTCATTAAACTTGTGGGGTCCGCGTACGCTCCTGATCCACAAAGTATGGAAATAGAAAATTTAAAAATGAAAAAAAAGTTTCAAGGGTTTTTTATATAGATGTAAATAATAATACTTTGATAAGTATATTTTAACTTAAATAACGGTGGTATTATAAAATTGTGGGGTCTACGTTTGCGCCTGGCCTCCATAGATTGGAAATAGGCACAAACTTTAATAAAGACTTTTCATATCTATCTGTGTAAGTATACTTTAATAATTATGTTTCCGTTTGAAGAAATATGGTATAATAAAATCATGGGGTGTTCGTTTGCGCCTATCCTCCATAGAATTGAAATGTCACAAAGTTTAACAAGGTTTTTTTTAATATAGATCTACAGAATAGTATGATAAGTGTTTCAGTGTGAACAGGTATGGTATAATAAATAATTTAAAGTTTTATCTATTTTACTTTTACTTTCATCATATTTTGCTTTGATTTTGATACCCCCGAAATTCGAAGCTATCTCTTTACAACCGTTCCTTTTCATAAGCTATCATACATTCATAAATCAGAGTCTATTTTCTGTAGGCTGTGTTTGAACCCCGTCAACGACGAGTACTTTTACTAGTATATATATATATATATAATATATATATATTCATATATGTGTGTGTATGTGTGTGTGTGTGTGTGTGTCTGTGTGTAGAGGGAGACAGAGACATAGAAAAAGAAAGAAAAGAGACGCTTCAGAAATCACTTCTGATTAATATATTAATCACCGTTTATCGAACGTCTCTTGCCAACAGAACAATGCTAATAATATCAGTTAAATCTCTACAAATGTGTTAATTTTCATCGAACGAGTAGAAAGCTCTACCTGCTGTGAGAAAAATGTGAGAGGGTAGACGCATGCGCGAAATCGGGATATGGTGTGAAACTATGATTTATTAAATGTGTTGGCTCTCGTCAAAACCGCGAACAATTTGGTTATTAACAAAAGTTATACAGTACTTTCTACGAGATGAAAAGATGAGCATAAAGTCGCAATCCATTCCACACTCATAGGTTAGCGATGATATATATATATATATATATATATATATATAAATGAACATAAAATACATACACACCTATATATATATATATATATATATATATAGGTGTGTATGTATTTTATGTTCATTTATCATTGTATGCACACGTATATATGTAGGTTTATGTATACGTATATATATATATATATGTATCTCTATATGTATACGAATGCATATATATATATATATATATATATATATATATATATATATATATATATATATATATATTCCACAGCTAAACAACGACGCAGCCCACAAGACCCATGAGAGTCAACGAACCGTCCAAGGCTCGAGTTTCGCCCTCGTTATGCTCATCAGTTAGATACATCTGAACTCAGGATTCGAAACCCGAGCCTCTTGCATGCGCCCCGCACACAAGAAATTCTTTTACTTGATACAGATCAAGCAAATCACGCCGACATCCGACTGTGAAATTGACCTGCTTCGTCTCGACAAGCGATGCGGTCATCCAACCAGCTAATAACCTCAGCCGATGTCTCACAAGTAGGAGTTTCAACTCCAATGAACGATACCATCCAGCAATGCTAACCTAGCTAAAAATTAATGATAGGATTTTCAGAATATTATATGTCATAAATTCCACAGTCAAACATTACATATATATATATATATATATATATATATATATATATATATATATATATATATATATATATATATATAGTCATCCACATACAGTACTGTTTCGCTGTTTCACAGCTCGTCATATATTGTGTGGGGGTGGGGTGTACGTAATCAGATAAGGGACACCGTTATCTTGCCAAATCTTTATCAAATCTTCAACATCGTGAAAATACAGTCTCACACCTTCTTAGTCGAGATTTAAACCGATTAACTAGGTGTCTCACTCAAGCCCACAGCGATTTGTTTTATTGTTTTCATTCCAAGGACTGACACTGCAGATAGTACTTAACGATACTATTTTATTGCATCCTGTGATAGTCCTGTTACTGCTACATATGTTAGAACCCGTATTTTTCTGCGTAAGAACCGATGTGTCATTCTTACAATCAGCGAATAGAATTGGATTGATATCACGTTAATTTATCTATTAATGCTGATCGATAAATATATACCCGTCAAATGTTATATATTTTCAATTGAACCATGGTTTGCAATGTCTATATTAATAAAACGGCCACTTCTTGTTTATTGGTTTATGTGTATATGTGATTCAGAAAAGTGTTGTCCCCTTTCCATGTAAATAAGAAGAGTATAAGATAAGTGAAAATGAGATTAGGATGAGCCTAGAATCGAACCCTGTAGGCAAAGTTAAGAAATGGATTGTTAGAAATTAAGTCTAAATATTAAATATGTCAGCTAAAAGAATGAACAATGCAAATTAAATTATACTGTTTAGAATAGGTTAGATTAGAATTAAGGATTCTTTTGTTTGTCAAAAAGTGTGTTGGACAAACATATGTAAAGCCACGTGAAATTGGTATGAAAACCCCACTTCTGACGTCATAGACGAAGGACATTTCTCCATATTATGGGTTTGAATTTTAGTCAGTCAGAGAGCAAGTCAGTTGGTAGTAAGTTGGTCAGTTGATGAGTCGGAGTCAGAGCCCCTTGGAGGCGAGGGAGAGGATTAAACCAATGTAGCCATACCATTTGAATTACACGGTGGTCGCCATAAAGAATAAATAAATTACGTTGTGATTGTTGTCTTGTGTCATCCTTCATCACAGAAAACGTAATGTGTTTATCGTAAATTACGAACTTTGTAACCCTTTCCAAGTTATGTGTTCCATCTTCCCTATCACAAGAAATGTCTCCCCTTCTCTAAGATGTGTTATAAGAACTGGTATATAAATGTGTTAAGAACTTGTATACATCTCCATTCAGTATATATATATATATATATATATATATATATATATATATATGTATGTATATATATATATATATATATATGTGTGTGTGTGTGTGTGTGTGTGTGTGTGTGAAGTCCCAAGCATTACAAAACTGTAATATATATAAATGTTTCTCTCCCTCTCATCACTACGTTTGTATTCTGTTTTACATGTCATCGTGATATTTGTCCCTATCATCCTTAAATATGAACCCCTGCTATACAACATGTTTCTTGAGTATACGTGACATTCTTCAGTAAGTTTTTTTTAATTAAAACCTGACCTACGTATAGTAGAGTAATGACCTTTTTGATAATCCTATTAAAAAAAGCTGAGTAATTCGAAATCTTTCACAATAGATTATGATTTATTATTTATATTTAACCATGGTCTCTATCTTTAACAATTACAAAGGTGAGAGAGAGAGAGAGAGAGAGAGAGGGTGATAAAGAGAGAGAAAGAGAAACGCAAAGAGAGAGGGGGACCCAGAGAGAGAAAGAACACCAAAAGGCAACACTGTGATATGTTAGATTGTTGTTAAAACCTCCGTTTAGTCTCGAAAGACGGAGTATACAACCTAAACAACAGCTGCACATGTAATGATGTGGCAAGGCGTTCGCACTCTCCAACCACACTTCACCTGAATCAATGGCAAGGAGAATCCAGGACGACTGTAAACAGAGTCGAGATAAAACGGAGAGCATATATAGCACCTAGAAGTTCCAAATGGTCACCCATCTAGTACTGTCAAGGCTCATCATTCTAGACTTCGGTGATCAGACGGGGACCGGCGTGTCAAACGTGATTACGCCGTATAAGATTATTATAGTACATAAATATTTGAAACAATAACAGATTTGAGTGTCTCAAAAATATGTACTGGTCGAATATTTTAAGGCAGTTTAATATTCATAATACTAAAAGGACGTTATTTCAGCAAAACAATAATGCAATAAAACAAGTGCAAAAGAAATACAGACAATTGCACTTAAGGGCACAACGAGGATACTAAAAAGAGCTCTAAGTTGGTTTCAATAAAAAGCAAGGCAATGTTGGCAGCTGGTTTGGCTATCCCATACTCAGCTTTATTATTGTCAAATTAAAAAATAATAATTTTGATGTTATGCAGAGGCAATTATTTTTGATTAAAAGTTTTATTAAATGAACTAGCTGAAGTACCCGGCTTTGCGAGGTTGTATCTGATATATTTGAATAGTCCGTCCTCATGCATAATTATATGATTTCCGGCAGAAAATAACTGTCAAAAAATATATATGAGAAATTTTTAAAAAAGTTCTATTTTCCTAGCCTGTAAGTAAGTATTTGGTTCCTCCTGCCGTAAAATACGCTCAAATATACTTAAAATCATGCAGATAATTGCATTTATTAATACGAAGACATGATAGCAAACGTATAAAAAAATAACTTACTACCATCAGCTGGATCGAAACCAAAACATTTCGTGTTCCAGCCGTGTTTCCTGAAGATGTTGGTATCGAGACAAAGACGCTAAGTCTTAATATTAAGAACATTTTAATTAATTTTATGTTCGCATGCGCATAAGTATAAAACATGTATGCGTTTTTTAGCAATTCAAACAAAGATTTTACATGTTATAAACAATCCTAAATTTCGTAAATTTCGGTGTTATATGACAAATAGTTTAAAGGTTTACCTGTTAGATATTTACACACACATACATCCGCTGTTTTATTTATATAGATAATTAAGTGAGTAAACAATGTTTTTTTCCAAATCCTAAATTAAATACAAAAACTTAAACCAGCACGAAAGTAGCCAGGCTCAAAGAACTGTAATTGTCAGTGCGCAATATGGTCTAACCGGTAGTACCGAAATGAAATAACACTAAAATCTTAATAATGTTAAGGTTTGCAGCGGATTAGTAGAGATTAAATATTGGGTTTATACTCAGATATTCTTGTATTGATAGATAACCCTTATCGATAAATGCATTAATACTTTTATGTATGCCGCTCCGTCGTTTAGACGTCGGTGTCATGACTACTGTTATAATATTTATATATCCTGGGAAGTTTTTATATCATGGATCCAAAGCTACGCGGAAAATTGTTCGTTCGGTTGGTAAAAGGATAGAACAGAAGCTTTCCATGCTTCTGTGCATAAGGAATAGTTTGTCACTCAATGTATATATATATATATATATATATATATATATATATATATATATAATAGGGGCGTGCAATGAGTAATGCGCCTGACTCACTTACCATAGCAGTAGAGCAACGAAACTTGGCACAGTTATTTCTCTTTCTCAACATAGGAACCACCCAGAATTATGCATTTCTCCCATCGTTTCATGCAGCTCTGGAGACCGATTTTGTACAACACCCCAGGTTGGTCCTCAAACCACGACGTGACTTCAGAAATGAAGGCTGCATCATGTGGGAAACGCTTTCCTTTCAAAAACAACTTCCTGGCTGGGTAGAGGTGAAAGTAAGAGGGCGAAAGGCCAGGAGAGTAGAGAGGATGGGGGAGGATTTCATAACCACACGCGCGTGCTTCTGATCTGGCGACATGCGAGTTGTGGACCGGAGCGTTGTCCTGCAGGAGGAGGGTACCTTTGTTGATCTTGCCCCCCTCTTGATTTTGATAGCTTCCCTTAATTTCCTCAAAAGTGAAGAATAATAGGCTCCTGTAATTGTGCTACTCTTTCCTAGGAAATATGTCATCACTACACCGTCTTGGTCCCAGAAGACTGCGAGCATGACCTTGCCAGCGGAAGGCTGCACCTTTGTCTTCTTTGGAGGTGGTGAATCCAAGTGCTTCCACTGCATTGGCTGGACTTTGATCACTGAATCATAGTAATGGACGTAGGTTTCAAGCTGTGTAATCAGTCTTTTGAAAAACTTTGACTCATCTTCTTGGCACATCTCCAAATTCATCCTCGAACACTCGACGCGTTCTCGCTTCTCGAATGGTATGAGCAACCAGGGAATCCATCTGGCAGACACTTTATGAATATGCAAATGGTCATGAATTATATTTTCCATAGACCCTGAACTAATCTTGACATCTTGGGCTATTTGGCGAATAGTAATTCGCTGATCTTCCAAAATGGCAGCCTCAACTTGACGGACAGATACCTCAACAATGGCAGAAGGGGACGACCAGGTCTGGGAGCTGTTTCCACAAACTTCTGGGCATGTTTGAATTCACGATGCCAGCGTTTTACAAGGCCTTATGATGGGGCATTATCACTATGATTTCTTTCATTTCATCAAAAGTCTTCTTTGGTGTGCGTCTTTTCAAATACAAAAACCGGATCACTGCTCGACATTCAACAGGCTCCATTTCACAGTTGACTCAGTTCAAACACCTGTAAAACAGAAACCACAATTTGTACATAGCTATAATTTGCCACATAAACCGTAGAGATATAAATCATTGCACATGACAAAATTTCAGCTAGATCAAACAACTGGAAATGGGTCAGGGGCATTACTTATTGCACATACCTCGTGTATATATATATATATATATAGATATATAAATATATATTTATATTGCCATGTTGTCTTTTTCTTCTGGTCAGACCAGATAAAAAAGAAATCACACACACACATACACACACACACACATATATATATATATATATACATATATATATATATATATATATATATATATATATATATATATAGTGAAAAACTTCCAAAACAATTATTGACATCCCGTTCACCATGAGTATTATACAAAGGCTAGGTTATTTTGTTGTTTTATCCTATCCCCAGCCAATTGTGCTGATGAGGAGACAATATTAAAAAAATAATTCATTGGCAATTATTTGCAATATTATTTGCAATATTATTTGTAAATATTAATAAACTGAATAACGTTTCCGAAACGATCGTAACTCACTTTGATTTTTTGTTGTTTTTCCTTATGAAAATGATTCATAATTTACAATTATTTGTCTTTACTCTCAATATATATATATATATATATATATATATATATATATATATATATCTACATATATATATATATATATATATATAACTCATATAATTAATAATATAAAATCATACAATGAATATTAAAATTAGATGAGAAAAGAAAATATGATGATATATTTTACATATGTTACAATATTTGTCATATAATGAGGGTAGAGATTTATTTGCTGCCAACCTCAGCAAAATGTGACACAAAGCCGGAAAGTGGGGAAAAGGCAGGCTCCTCTAAAGGAAGGGCACTCCTGCAATTGTAAAAATTGCCTGAGTAACCCCCTCGGCATTCCACGGTAGGGGCACATCAGGCAGTAAGCGATAAACTTACTCAACCGGAAAGCCCAGTGCCAAGGCCACGGAGGGTGGACTCCTAGGTATTAGCCAGGCGGCGTACCACACTCCGACAGGTGCTGGGCCTGTTTCCGGCCCTTTACTTTTCACGCTGAATGTCAAGAACGGATAATGGACGAGTACTTCTACCCGGTCTCCCTGATTCCGAAGCCGCTAGGAGACGCATCCCATCATATCGAAATATGATGGGGTAGAGATTTATTTGCTGCCTACCACAGCAAAATGTGGCACAAGGCCGGAAAGTGGGAAAAAAGCAGGCTCCTCTAAAGGAGGGGCACTCCTGCAATTGTAAAAATTGCCTGAGTAACCCTGTATGCATTCCCTGGTAGGGGCGGCTCAGGCAGTAAGCGTTAAACTTACTCCACCTGAAAGCTAAGTGGCAAGGCCTGAGAAGGTGGACCTCTTAGGTATTACCCATGCGGTTTACCTCAGTCCGACAGGTGCTGGTCGGTTTCCGGCCCCTCACCTGTCGGGCTGAGTGTCAAGTGACGAATCCTTCCTTCTACCCTGTCTCCCAGCAGTCGAAGTCGCGAGGAGACACATCCCATCATATCGAAATATGATGGGGCATGATTTCGTACAGTCGGAAGATTCTATTTATAAACTATGCCTCTACGAACTGACGAATCGAATTAATTCCCGTTCTGCTACCAACCAATTAGAAACCAGAATTGCTCCATAAATATTAAACCTTTCTGTGGATTTCAACTCGAGAACTGTCTACAGTCAACTGTCGGAACGTGTGACAATGTTCAGCTCAAAAAAGGGGTTGCCAGTATATACGGCAAATCGCCTACTCCGTTGGGGCACGATCTTGCTAAATTATGACTTTCAAATAAAACATCTGGGTTCGAAAAAAATAGGTCATGCGGATGGCTTGTCAAGGCTTATACCGAAAATGGAGGAAACCCTTGAAGAGTCAGTAATTGCAGCTATACGTTCCAATCATGGGGGGAAAACAGGGTGGCGAATATAATAGAAGAATTACCAGTCACGTTAACCGATATGAAAAGGGAGGCTGAAAATGACGATGTCATCACAGACATAAAGAAAAAATAAGGGAAAATGATGAGCATATTTTCCGTATGCATTAGCGGAAAGGTGCGTAGACACGATAAAGCGTGCACTTAGAAAATCGACAGGAACCCTGACGGATAAAGCATTACAACAATTCCTGCAAATATACAGGATAACTAAGAACCCAAATACACCGTCGAAATTATCGCCAGCAGAATTAATGTTTGCTAGAAAAAATAAAATAACCATTTGAAAAATTAATACTAAAGCAAGCACTCGTCCATCAAACTACGCACACATCACGTAAAAGATTTAAACCTGGTGATCGTGTATATTTTAAATGTATGAAAAATAATATTTCATATTGAGAGTTTGGTACGGTAGATAAACGTATCGGCGATTTGGTCTACATGATTAAAGGTACAACAGGTATATACATAGACATCAACATCAATTGAGAAAACGTTTGATATCGAACCACCACAAACCATGCCCGAACCGAGATGCGGAAGGAAAAGAAAGTTTACAGAACCAATAATAATGAGCCCCAAGAGAAAAATATATTGACATCTACACGGCTTTAAATCTTGTGAGGGGGTGTTGTGGAGACGCCCACTAATTAACATAGGTGGGTTAGTGAGATATATAAAGGTATCAATCACCAATACCGGGGGAGTTCTGCAACGACCGCCAAATAGACAAGACACCTATGTTGCCTCCAGTAATACATGCAACACGCCACCTGCCGGAATATCTCCAACTGAAGTATATCTGCAGACATGTAAATATGTATATAAATTTTCTGTCTAATATATTGTTGTTATACTTTTACTTTCCGTGTTCTTGTTAATTATTTGTGCAGACACAACACTTATGGTCATCGTAATCCGTGAAATCGCCCGGGAAGAAGGCTTCAAATAGCTTCATGCGATGACTTATTTCAAAATATGTGTTATTCTACATTGCACTCTTGAGAACCTACTATTTCTTTTATAGAATTATTTTCTATAAACTTCTTTCCAGTTAACGAAACAAAAACACAAGAAATTTACGGGCGGGGGGTTGAACCTACAGAGCTACGTTATGCAAAATAAACCAAACGTAAATTTAAAAGTCCTATACACATCTTTGCAGTAAATAAAAAAAACAATAAAAAAACTTACGTGCGGAGTTTGAACCTAGAGATCATGTCATGAAAAAAAAACACGCTATCAACTTACACACGGTAGAATTTTCACGGCCCGTTGTTCTATCATTGTATCGAAGCGACGACGTGGAAAATGGCTTCACCGATGATAAATCAATTAAAATAACTGTTTCGATTATGGATTATCATTAATTATCGGGGTATTCTGAAACAAAACTAAACTAAGGTCACATCTAGCCTTATATACTAAAGCTGTGTAAATTTAAAAGAAAATGTGTTCAGCCGTTTTGGAGTCTATAAAAGCCACGTTCCACATAGACAAAGATGCATTTATATAATTATATGTATATATATATATATATAGAGAGAGAGAGAGAGAGAGAGAGAGAGAAAGAGAGAGAGAGGGAGAGAGAGAAAGGGTGAGAGAGGGGGGAGATTGATAGATAGATAGATTGATAGATAGATAGATAGAAACAGTGAGAGATTTATAATTGTGAAATTATCAATCGAGTTTTCATAGGAAAAACATAACAAACTCAAATTTATATGTACGATCGTTTCGGAAACAATATCTTGTTTATTTATTATGTATTTTTTTTAATGTTTTATTTTTTTCTTAATTCACAAAATATATTTATTTCAATAAGCCGGTTAAAATTTTGTGGCTTCTTCCCCTCTCCCCTCATTGATGCTGATGAGCAGACGATATCCAGAAATATTTTCTTGTTTCCCGATGTTTTTTTTTTGTAAATATCAAATGAATTAAAGAATATCATTTCCGAAACGATCGTACATATAAATTTGATTTTGTTATGGTTCCTTCTATGAAAAGTTGATTGATAATTTCACCCTTTGTAAGGACCCCTTGCACAGAACCTTCAACTATATTTTAGTGAGGCTTTGCTCATGTAGACCCTGACACTGTGGGTTTGTACATTTTATTTGTGCCATCGTCTAGTTGTGTATATAAAAGCGTGTTTTTGTATCAAACGGATGTGTTTATACAGAGTGTATAAATATTCATTATTTTGCATGTATATTTAATGTTTGTCGTGTATGCAATACACACATGGACATACACGTATTTATAAAATGTGACACGTTAACTCTCATATCTTTTCACAATCACCCAATAAAAAAAAATATCTGTTTTTCTCAGACTCTTAGCATATTCACGAGTTATCTTTTACATCGGTTTTATTCGTCTTATGGATGCCCTTGTCGGAGATTGGCACGCTGATTCTTTTTCTACATTTTCCTGATTCATAATCAGGATCATTCACACGTCTATTCGCTGCTTCGTTTCTCGTCAGTTGTTTTGTTTTATTTCTGCTAACTGTTTCGTCAACAAAACAAACCAAACTTGTTTACATAACTTAACCAAATTTCGACTTATATTAAACTTCCTTAAATTACTTAATTTTGTTTTTGAGTAAACATAAGCTGTGAATACACAATTTCTAAATTTTAATTGCTTTAGTTTTTCCAATAATAATAATAATAATAATAATAAGAAGAAGAAGAAGAAGAAGAAGAATACTGATCTGTATAGAAGACTGTGTGAGGAACACGGAAAAAGAATTAGAAAAAATACATAATGCAAAACACTGAAAGGATAATTATGGCAGCGAGAGACACTGAAAAAAAAAACAATAAACAGAAACAGAGAGACAAATGACAAAACGAGAAAAGAGAAGTGGGAAGAGAAACAACTCCATGGAAGATTCATGAGAATGACAAAAGATGAGAATAACGAAAACGCTTGGACATGGATGCGAAAGGACATATAAGCCGAGAAACTGAATCTCTAATAACTGCAGCACAAGATAACCCGATTAGAACCAACCATATCAAAGCAACAATCGATAAAACACAAGAAAACAGCAAATGAAGACTCTGTGGACAAAGAAACGAAAGGATAAACCATATAGTAAGTGAATGCAGCAAACTGGCCCAAAAGGAATACAAAAACAGGCATGACCAAGTGGGGAGGGCGGTGCACTGGGAATTGTGCAAACGACTCCATTTTGAGCGTACAGACAAATGGTACAAGCATAAACCCGCAACAGCACTCGAAAACGAGAACCCCAAAATCCTATGGGACATAGACATACAAACGGACCAACCTATCAAAACAAGACAACCAGATGTCGTAATAATTAACAAGAAAGAAAAATCCTGTCAAATCGTAGATTTTGCAGTCTCAGCTGACCACTGAGTGAGTATGAAAGAAAAGGAGAAACGAAGCAAATACACAGAGCTAGCCAGAGAGTTTAAAGGGATTTGGATGATGAAGAAAATCAAAATAGTACCGATAATAGTAGGAGCACTAGGAACAATTCCGAAAGACTTCGAAAAAAGAATATCAGAAATTGGAATCAGAGGAATAGCTGCAAAAGAACAACGACTAACGATAATGAAAACGACTGAAATATTAAGGAAACCCCTTGAATGCGGGGAATAATACAATAAGACAATATAACGAATAAACGTTACAGGGAATGAAGAACACCGAAGCTGCATATCTACAAGTACTACATCCCCATCATGCATCCCCCATAGTTTCACCACCGCTTCTCGCAATAAAAAGTGACACCAAGAAGGACTGAAAGACCGAGGAGAAGGCGCCAGCCAGACCTAAGTTGGACAAGCGCAAAGACAACTGGGACTTTAGGGAGGCTTAGTGCCACTCAAATTCCAGTATAAACCAATGGCCAATGCCGGCGAGAAATCAATGGAAACGGGCTGTTGCGATGATGCAAATTCATTTGCAAATGCTATCGAAGGAGGTGGAGAGAACTGGAGGTCTGGAGAGACTTGTTGTCACTCAGCCTCAAGAGAACACCACAGGTTTCCAATCAGATCGTTTGTTGACTTGTGTGAAAGCTCCACGTGAGCCAGTAATAATAATAATAATAATAATAATAATAATAATAATAATAATAATCGTAACCAACTTGGCCTTCAGGACCAGATCAAAGTGTAGTATCTGTTCTTCAAATGCTGCACTTCAATTTCTTATTCTCTGTCAGTGGAGGAAAAATCCTTCACGAATGAGACAATTTTTATTTTTGTTCCTTTTCTCCACATTAAAAACCGACCCTGGTGTCTAACTCTGTCTCGTGGGGAGGCATTGTAAATAATAATAATAATAATAATAATAATAATAATAATAATAATAATAACAACAATAATAATAACAATAACAATAATAATAATAACAACAATAATAATAATAATAATAATAATAATGATAATAATGATAATAATAATAATAGACCAGTTTACTCGGTGTTCTCCTGTAAACATAGTAACGCATTTAATCTGTAAATGATAAATTCCTTCAAGAACAACAAAATGCATACAAGTAAAGTATAACTTTGATGAGAAACTTTAATAGTATCCCTAACTTGATCTCTGAATAGGCCGGGGAGGGAAAGTAGTTACTACTACTAATAATACTACTACTATTACTACTACTACGAAGACGAATACCAGCAACAACAACAACAACAGCGCAGAAAAAGAACAGAAATAGCAACAATAGCAACAAAAAACAGTATGCAGACAAGCAAAACAGAATGTACGACAGTGTAAAATTATATTAACACCTAAACAGAACAAAATAGATACATCTGGATTGTGTAAAAAAATTGTCCAATAGAATATATGAACAACTCTTTTTAAGTCAGTAAAAAAAAGCAATGAACGAAGCCCCAAGCTGTGTCCAGTATCCATAGCTTTCCAATTAACGACGTCTTTTTTCGTTTTGCATTAGCCAATGAGAAACTATTGGGGCTTACGACCAGTAACACAAGAAAATAACGAAATAACGTAGCTTGAATTAGAAAAAAATGAATGAGATCATATAAATGCAAATGGAAAGGTTTTAATGAATTGGGGACCGAAGAATATATATATATATATATATATATATATATATATATATATATATATATATATATATATATAGTAAGTTAGAAAATATATATGACAATTAAGCTACACAGAATATTTCGAATTTCATCCCCATAAAGATTCGTCAGGCTTAGTGAGGATGAAACGCGGAATATTGTGTAGCTTAATTGCAATGTATATTTTTCTAACTTACTACCTAGCTCTATCTATGTATTGAGCACTGTTAAAGTAAATACTTAGTTTACGCATAAATTATACATTAGTATATTTATTTATGTGATTAAATGAAGCAGTCATACATATATATATGTATATATATATATGTGCTTTTTAAGTATGTTTTAATTATATTACATGCTAAGTGTATACCCATTTTTAAACAAAAAGTTCAATGTTTGCTAAATAAACAGACATATAGAAAATTATAAATGAATATAGCTATATTCCAAGTGCGAAATATTTGTTTCTCTTATCAAACAGTTCTTTAACTACGTAAAAATTTGGGTATATGATTTAAAAAATCTTTTTAGCCAGACACACTCAATTATTATTATGTCAATAGCGAATCGTTTAATGCTTTTACTCATTATATAAGAGCTATTTTTTGCTTTAAAATTAAATAAAAGACATGATACTATAATGTCGGCAACAAACATACGCAAAAGACCCAGCAGCGCGTGTTTATTTGTGTTTAGATGCCTCCCTAATTAAACATTGTTGTTCAGATTTATATCTACGATAAGAGGGTAGCAACGTTCTGAATCCATACTCAGCTAGAATAAAAAGAACAATTACTCAAAATTATGTTGTAAAAACACGATAATATTCTGTAAGCTAAGGATAATCGTTTCTTCTTAAAATGTAATCAATTGTAAAATCTTTCCACCAGAATGAAGATAACTTGAATACTGGAGATAACAAAATGCCGACTGGAGAACTTGAATTCCTACTTCAGACTACTCTATTGCCTACAGATGAGAACTCGAATGCCTACTGGAGAGAACTTGAATGTCTACTATGTATCTGGGTCTAAAATCTCTCCGTACAGAGAATATTAGTACAACCTGGAAAAATATATATATTTCTTATAAAAAAACAATCTGACTAAATATTGAAAATCATAAACACGAATAAACACAAGATACACATATCTATCTATATGTTTCTCTCTATATATATATTTTTGTGAAAATATTATTTTTTCAATTATATTTCACATTTTTATACACTAATCTTAATTTAAGATGCTGGATGTAATTACAGAGCATATAACAAACAAATGACAAAAGTCTATATTTTAAATTTGAAGATGTTGACCATCTTATAATTCATTATTTTGGTTACTTATACGTTAACCATTCGTGACTGTTTTCTTGCGTAAAATCATTCATTTAATTATTATATCAATCAATGAATCTATTTTGCTTCTAACCCATCAGAAGTAATAGCAACTCTCTATACACCAAAAGAAAAGAAAATGAATTTAGGCATGATTAAAAAATTAGAAAATCGGAAGAGAAGTTTCAGTATCCCTTTTATTTATCTTTGATTTCGAATTTACAAGTACAGTCATCTACTGTAGTATGTGTTCGTATTAATAAACTGTATTAGTTTTGATATGCACTATTAAACTATTCTATTTAGTATTTTATTGATTCATCTTTTATATGTACAACAAATGCCAAATACAAATTCAATGGATCTAACATTTTATCTTACGCAACTATCAATCACCATTACATGTGCCTTCATTCGTTATATAAGATTGCTACATTCCTTCATAGAAGAGCCACGATCGCCATCGCAAGTTCTTCTGAAGAAGTAGTTACAGATTCTCTCTCCGAACATACACTATGCATTCTATATTACACAAATAATAACGTCTCCCTAATCTTAATCTAGCTGTATGATTAGTTGAACTCTCACCACCCTTGTATTCCGGAATACGAAGTTATCTTATAAACGAACACGAAAATGCCTTACAGATCAGAACCACGCCATATCTACATCGTGTTACTACCGAAACATTTCTGATCGCGCTTTAAAACCCTTCCGATGTCAGTTTGCTATTGCAGCCAAAAGGACAAGCTCTCTCTGTACCTGAAAAGGTGCCTTACTTTTAAAAATTATATACTTTGCCCTATTACATATTTCCATTCCTTTTTTAATTAAAAATAACCGAACATTATTTATTTACGTTTTTTTTTCGGAAAGGAGGGGCTCATTTTTACAAGATCAGACATTTGCCGTTGGGAGTGTGTCATTCTGCACGTGGTTTTATCATATTTTATTTCAGCCATATTTGACAAAAACATTATTGCTTCCTTGTTATCTGGAGGGGGGCCCAATACGCCACAGTTTTCTTTTAAATATAACTACTTCTTTAAAAGAACTACGAACACCTTCATTAAATACTTCATTATAGAAATAACGAGAAAATATTAACATTTTCCATCCAGTAGAAATTACGATACTTTCACCTAACAATTAATTTTTTTTGGGGGGTGCAATCTAGACATGGTCTTACAATATATTACATGCGCCGAATTTGAGGAAAATATTAATTCTTTTTGGGGAGGGGTAGCAATACGACATAGTTTCATTTTATTTTACGGTATTTGCACCTAACAATTCACGCTTATAACGGGTTGTTTGAAAAATGGAATCGAAATTCTTATTTCGCGCTGTTCCATTTTATTTTCCAAATACGCACGCACAAACTAAATAAAAAATAATCGAAAAAAGTAATTAACCAAGTTATTTTTTTATAATAAAAAAAACGGAACTTTTTCAAAACGACAAAACGTAAGTATGTTTTTTCGTTTATAAAATTTTCCATTTCTGATTAAACCAGTTACATTTGTTTTTTTTTTTGTTTTTTTTGCTTTTTTTTTGTTTTTTGGTGGGAGGGGGCTTTCCATTTCCTTCTCATTTTAGAAAATATATATCGGACTTTTTTAGGGGGGTAATTAAGAGATTATTAGATAAAACAATTACAAAAGACAGCGATTTCAACAAGAGGCGGAGAAAATCGTTCCTCGCGGTCTTTCTTCATTAGGTTTTAATAGTAAATAAACAATTGCGTCACCATGGACAAGGGGATAAAGGAGCAACGTCGGCATATAGGGGATTCAAGTTCGCGTCATTGAGAAGTAGATTTCTGTTATTTTCGGAGGGGAGGGCGTTTGAACATTGTAAAAGGTTTATTTATGTGATTTTTTTACGTTCTACATTTTCCTATTTGCTTTTGGGGGTGTTTTCTTTTTGTGTGTTCTGGAGATTTATTTTTATTTTTTATATGGGTCTTATTTTTTGGGATAAAAGGGATAAGTGAAATTATTGCAGTAATTAATAAAAAAACAATAATCAAATATAAATACACGGAATAAGTTTCGTTTAATTCTATTAGGATACGATTACATGTTTTAGTGCGTCAGTAAAATTACTGCTTCTTAATAAAACTTTGAGACCAACTATTTTTAAGCGCGGAGACCGGTAATTAATATTAACACAGCTTCAAGGACTAAAATGATATTTTTGTTCTGTTATTCCCCCTCTCTCTACACGACATGCCTGCTTGGGCTGACGTCATGAATTCTTTTTTCAGGCCCGATCTGTTTCCTGTGTGTGTGTGTGTGTGTGTGTTTCTCAGATCAAAAACGATCCGACATTTCACCTGTCAACCAACACATTTCCAAGCCGACCGACATTTCAAAGCTCTGATTCGGAATATTTTGTGTTTGGCTCGTTTAGTTCAAACGCGGGCGTATTTTGGTTAAAAATGTTTTAAGTAATCTTTCGCTTTGAAGTTTAGCAGGCGATTTCTATTTTTATCCTCCGACCGTATGGTATCTCAACAACAAGATTTTGATACATAAAAATATTACCTAAAAATATATATATTTTTTCTGTAACCGGTGTTCGCCCGGGATTGATTATCACATTTAACAAAAAACGTCACATCGACCCTACTGATCTGATGTGGCCCCTCTTTGGTGTTACACTCACACACCTATCTTAATTAGTGGGCGTCTGTCCAATAATAAGATATGACCATAGGATTGTGAAATATGTGGTGATTATTATTTAATCCCAGGCAACTATTTTAGCATAAATAGTCTGTCAGTCTATAACCAGAAATCATTATTTTATATCCTTGTTTAATTGTATCTTATTTATCATATTTAGTTTCCTTTCATTTTCCTTCTTCATCTATCTCCATGCCTTATTTTATTTACTTTTTTTTATATTTCTTCTCTTATTATTGCTATATTATGTATTATTCTTTCACTTTTCATTTCTTCTCTACTGCTTCATTTTCTTTTATCTACTCTTTAACTACGCTTCAATCTATTATAGTTTAAGCCACTGCTTTTTGTTGCGTAGTTTGCTTTTCTCCTTCTACTCCAAGTACCCCACTTTCTTAATTAAAGAACCATTTTCTTTCCATTATTTGAATTCAGTATCTTTCTCTCTGCACTTGGTTTTGTTTTCTTTTTCACTCTTTTATATTTTATTTCCGACTGGTTTGCCATCTTTAGCCTCATTAGTATATATTTTAAATATAGTACAAAGATTCTTTTTTGTTTACTTACATGTACATTTATTCTTAAGAATAATATAATGCTCTCTGACTTCGTACACTGACTAGTGTAGTTTTATTACTCGACTTATTCCCCGTTTTTAATTAATATCATACTTATTTTACATGAATGACGACCGTTTCTCCTTTTACTTAATGTTATTTTCTTCTTAATTGTTTTCTTTTTATTATTTTTGTCTCTTCGACAATTCTTCCAGCACATTATGCAACTTTAAATAATTAATTTTTTTCTTTATTGCTGTATCAATTAAACAATTGAATATATCATTTACATCTCCTGTATGTTTGCCCCCTAATTCGTCTCAGTGAAATGCTTCTGGTAAGGGGTTTATTGTAAATGATCTAGGAATGAGTTTCCGTCTGTACTATATATATGTGCGTGTGTGTGGGCGTGCGCGTATGTGTGTATGTATATATGTGTGTGTGTGTGTGCCTTTAAGCACCGGTCGCATGGGTGGTGTGATTGTTTATCAGAGAGGCGGTAGCACTCTCTATATAGGGATGGCCCGTACACGCCTATATACGCCTACAAAACAAAACTATCCAAATCTCAACTAAAATCAACTTATAAGTTTCAAAAAGCACATATTCTTACAGAGAAGCGTCTTACGAATCCAGCGAGTGTCAGAACCTCGGTTAAAATGTCAAAAGAGAGCACAGAAAAAAGGGTACAAAAATGGCCAATTGTTCTTCTTTCTTCTTTCTTTTGAGAGGATGTATCTCGGTGTACGAACGGTCTCTGACAACAGTTTAAGCATCAATCTACTCGACTGCTCTTTACACGGAGAAGTTCAGTGACTCATCGCTTTTTAGCTAACTCCATAATTAAATAAGATTACGTGTAATAACAAGTTTAAATAACTAAATGTTTGTAATAGGAAGTTTCCCTGGATCTGTGGATGTATATGTTGTTGCATCTGTACATCTATGCGGGTTCATGGAGGCTGTAAAGATGGGTATATGTGTTTATGTATATATTTGTACATAGGCGTATGCTGGTTGGTGCATGAATGCGGATGTGCTTTTCTGTGCGTTTATGAATATAGGTGCTTGCGGGTATACGCATATACATATGCGTGTGTGTATATACGTGTGTGTGTGTGTGTGCGCGCGCGCGATCGGTTCCATAACGCGATCCAGTGCATCTCTTGGTCTGTCATCCACCACCACTGCAGATCCGATCACCCAAGAGCTTGACAGATGTACGGAAGTGTAGCTGTCAGTCAAGACTGTGCCGGCCTCCACGCGAACGCCACTGGAAACTGAACTTCAGACTAACAGTGCAGGGATCTATAGGAAGCTGAACCCAGACAGAAAAACCAGAAACTCTGATGCTCTGTTAAGGCAGTTTGAGAAAGTTGATAATACTCATTCTGGCTAGTCACAGCGACCACTGAGCTGCCGACTCGTCTTCAGCAATCCTTGCCAGTCTGGCCTACCCCATTGGAGGAGAGGGGTGAAATGGCAACTGATAAAACCCACTTCATCCTAAAACTATCTTGTCACCAAATTCCTTACGAACCATGGAACGAAAACAGAAAATAACTCATACTGGCAGGGCGTTGCGCAGGATAATAAGGCGTACAATACACCCAACTTCAAGTTTGCATCGTGAGAGACTTGCTGAACCAACCGGAGATGTAAACTCAGATTGGCTGTCCTTCAAATAAACTGTTTACGAAACATACAAAGAGTACCTCGGGCTTGTCGGGAAACGCCATGAGGACTGGTTCGATGAGAACTGCGATGAAATCAAGCAACTCATCAACCAGAGAAACGCTGCAAAAGGTTCAATGTTGTTCAGGAACACTAGATCCATCAAAGCAAAATACGCTAAGGCAAACAGCAAGCTCCAGAGCAGATGTAGGGAACTTAAGAACAGTTGGCGGATGGCTAAGCCTGCTGAACTACATATTCTGGCTGACAGCAATGACATGAAGCGTTTCTATGGGAGTGTGAGAGCAGTCTGGGGCCCAAATGTTAGCCATCCCGACCAACTACTTGCGCGCGACAATTCCACTCTCCTCATTGACAAATGCGAGCTTCTAAAACGATGAACTGAACATTTCAAAACATTGCTAAACGAGACGCCAGACATTGACAGACGAGCAATAATCAACCTGGAACAGTTCCCGACACAGTACTGGATGGACAGATGCCCTGACTCAGATGAAATCTGCAAAGCAGTGCTGATCTTACAGGATGGCAAATCAGCTGGGTTTGTTGGCATATACCCTATCATCAAGCGAGGAGGACAAAAACTACTTAGCACTCTCTGCAAATCATACAGAGTGCCTGGACCACTGCAACCGCCCCTCAAGATTGGAAAGACGAACAGCTGGTGACCATATTCAAAAAGGGAGATTGCAAGCTGTGCGGTAACTACAGGGGTATATCACTGTGCTAAATCCCTGGGAAAGTGTTAAATCGTATTCTCCTGAACAGGCTTACAGCGCACGCTGACACCTTGCTACCTGAGGCACAATGTGGATTCCGTGCAAACAGAGACATATCGTATATTATCTTCTCAGTACAACAGATCCAGGAAAAGTGTGTGGAGCAAAATATGGGGCTGCACATGATCTTTGTGGATTTTACGAAGGCTTTCCATACGGTGGATCGAAGCACTCTTTGAGAAGTCTTGCTGAAGCTTGGCTTTCTTGCACACTTCACCAGCCTTGTCAGAGCCCTTCATTCAGGCATGAAAGCCATAGTTAAGCTGAAGGCCGAGCTCTCCGATCCGTTCGACGTGCAGAATGGTGTCAGACAGGGCTGCGTCCTCGCTCCAACCCTCTTCTCACTCTACCTGTCAGTTGTGCTTCGGCATGCGTTTAAAAATTGTGATTAGGGTGTTTTTATACGATCTAGGCCGGGAGCAGACCTTTTCAATGTCAATGCATACAAATCCGAAAATAGAACAACAAAGACACTCGTACGAGAGCTCATGTTTTCTGATGACACCGCATTTGTAGCGCATAGTCACGAGGATGCTCAGAACATAATAACTCGCTTCGCAGGATCAGCCAAGGCCTTTGTATTGAAGATTAACATCAAGAAAATCGAAATGATGTACCAACAATCGCCTGGATCACCAGCAACAAGCCACCCAATTAAGATTCAAGACCAGGAGCTTTACGATGTCAGCAAATTTAAATACCTAGGGACCACGGTCATGGGCAGCAACAAAATGGACGAGGAGATTTCTAGAAGAACCGCTAACGCCCCCATATCTTATGGAAAACTCAAACAGAAGGTCTGGCAAAATAAAGACCTGACCTTCAGAAATAAATGCTTAGTGTACCGCGCCATCGTCCTCTCGTCACTCTTATACGGTGCAGAAGCCTGGTCAGTGTACAAACTGGTGGCCCGCAAGCTCAACACCTATATGATGAGACACCTCCGGTAGATTTTAAATGTCAAGTAGTATGACTTTGTCAGCAACAGGGAGATCCTACCACAAACCAACCTCCCAAGCATGTGTGACGTGCTCATCCGGAAAAACCTGAGATGGGCAAGGCATGTAAACAGAATGGAGAACTTCCGACTACAAAAACAGATACTGTTTTCACAACTATAGGATGGGGTACGAGGCATAGGCAGGCCTAAGCTCAGGTTTCGTGATACCGTCAAACGAAATCTAAATGACAGGTTCATCCCTACTGGAGCTGGCAGACCCTCAGTCGCGACCGTGACAAGTGGAGAATGATGGTTCACAGGAAGTCGTCTTCGGACACGAAGGACATCACATGATGATGATGATGATGATGATGATGATGATGATGATGATGATGATGATGATGATAAGTGTTTATTCGGTCCAGTATTTCTCTATATTTGTATTCTATTTCTTCCTGTATCTTTTTGTTCTTATTTTTTTGTCTTCCCCTTTTCGTCTTCTTCTTTATTTCTTCTTCTTCTTCTTCTTCTTCTTCGTCTTTATTTCTTCTTTTCCTTTTCTTGCATTTCCCTTTTTCTTCTTTACTTTTCTTTGTATCTTTTTTCTTCCTTTTTACACGTCTTACTTTTCCTTTCCGCTAATTACGACTACTTGCTATTTTGTGTTCTTTGCAAAATTCGTCTTGTTCTTGTTCTTCTTCTTACTATTATTATTATTATTATTATTATTATTATTATTATTATTATTATTATTATTATTATTGTTCTATCCGTAATTTCTGTTTCACTTCCTTACCTCTGTATCTTTCTACCTCTTTATTATCATTATTTCTTCTAAATAAAATATAATTGATATATGAGGATTTGCCTGTGGTTTGTATATACATATACAAACACACAAAAAACAGGCCCCAAATCTTATTAGGCCCCTTTATTCAGAGTTGTGTTCGAATGAAATAAAACTTTGGCCATAACTAGTTTATAATATTCAAAACATCACATAAAAACACAAGGGTCTTTGGCCTTTTTTTTCCGTTCTACGGCATATGTTCTAGAGGGCCTCCATTCAGCTTTTTTTTTTTTTGAGGACTACTTTTTATATATATGGTAATTTATAAACTATACATGGCGATTAAGCTACACTGAATATTCGGCGTTTAATCCACTCTAGGATTCCTCAGGCTTATGCGTGAATTCTGTGGTTGTTTATCGTTTTTATATGGTCCTCTTCTATTGAGGAGTTAGTTAGCCAATCAGTTTTCTAGTATCCACTGCACCACTTCCTATCAGCCAATGGGCATGTATTTTATCAGATAAAGGATCTGTTTTAAACCTATGTTAGTGGTTTTTTTATTGTTAGTTTATATATATATATATATATATATATATATATATATGTGCATACATATATGTCCATATATATATATATATATATATATATATACATACAAATGTGTGACCGTTTATGAATATTCATGTTTATTTAATTTATTTATTTGTTTATTTTCTATTGTTTTTGTTAGTTTTAAAACTATTTCTATCGCTATCCTAGAGCGGTAGTCGAATGGAAAATAATAAGACAAGCTACCACGTGTAGGCATCTAGACGACCCATGCAGATTATGTCTTCATGAAAAATTTGCTATCCTGTACTTTAAAGAACGCCAACATCTATTCAACTGTAGAAGAGAAATAGCAAATAACCGTGTTCACAAAATAAAATTTACTCTAGGATAGCGATACAAAATAGTTTTAAAACTAACAAAAACAATAGAAAATAAACAAACAAATAAATTAAATAAATATGAATATACATAAACGATCACACATATATGTGTATATATGTATATATGTATATATATGTGCATATATGTATGTACACATATATATTTATATATAAACTAACAAAAAACACACTAACCTAGTTTTAAAACAGATCCTTTGTCCGATAAACTGCATGCCCATTGCCTCATAGGAAGGGGCGCGGTGGCTTAGAGAAAGCTGATTGGCTAACTAAATCCCCAATAGAAGAGGACCATATAAAAACGAAAAACAACCACAGAATTCGCGCATAAGCCTGAGGAATCCTTGAGTGGATGAAACGCCGAGTATTCAGTGTAGCTTAATCGCCATATATATTTTATAAATTACTTACTAGCTCTACCTACGTATTGAGCACTTTTGAAGTAAATACTTAAAGTTTACGCATAAATCTATACTTTCGTCATTAATTTAATGTGAGTAAATGAAGTAGTTATATATATATATACGAAGGGCGTGCAATAAGTAATGCCCTTGACCAACTTCCAGTTGTCTGATCTTGCTGAAATTTTGCGTGCGCAATGAATTATATCTCTACAGGTTATGTGGCAAATCACAGCTATGAACTAATTGTGTTTTTTTTGCAGGTGTTTTAACTGAGTCAGCTGTGAAATGGAGCCTGTTGAATGTCGAGCAGTGATCCGGTTTTTGTATTTAAAAGGACGCACACCACAGGAGACTTTTGATGAAATGAAAGAAACTTTTGGTGATAATGCCTCATTATATAACCTTGTAAAACGCTGGCATCGTGAATACAAACATTGCCGGAAGTCTGTGGAAACAGCTCCCTTACCTGGTCGCCCTCCTTCTTCCATTGATGAGGCATCTGTCCGTCAAGCTGAGGTTGCCATTTTGGAAGATCGGCGCATTAATATTCGCCAAATAGCCCAAGATTAGTACAGGATCTGTATTAATCTTCATTCATGACCATTTGCATATGCATACGATGTCTGACAGATGGATTCCCAGGTTGCTCACACCATTCCAGAAGCGAGAACGCGTCGAGTGCTCGAGGATGAATTTGGAGATGTGCCAAGGAGATGATTCAAAGTTTTTCAAAATACTGATTACACAGGATGCAACCTGGGTCCATTACTCTGATCCAGAGACCAAAACCCAGTTAATGCAGTGGAAGCACATGGACTCGCCACTCCCAAAGAAGGCAGTGTAATGCTCACAGTCTCCTGGGACGGAGTAGTGATGACAGATTTCCTGGCAAACTGTACCACAATTACAGGAGCCTATTATACTTCAATTTTTAGGAAATTACGGGAAGCTATCAAAATTAAGAGGGGGGAAGATCAGCAAAGGTACCCTTCTCCTGCAGGTCAACGCTCCGGTCCACAACCCGCATATGGCCAGATCAGAAGCACGGGCGTGTGGTTATTAAATCCTCCCCATCGTCCCTACTCTCCTTTCCTTGCACCCTCTGACTTTCACCTCTACCCAGCCATGAAGTTGTTTTTGAAAGGAAAGCGTTTCCCAAATAATTCAGCATTGATTTCTGAAGTCACGTCGTGGTTGGAGAACCAACCTGGTGTGTTCTGCAAAAACGGTCTCCAGAGCTGCATGAAACAATGGGAGAAATGCGGTGTCTATGTAGAGACAAACCAATAATTGTGTCAAGTTTCGTTAATCTACTGCGATGGGAAGTGGGTCAGGGGAATTACTTATTGCACGCCCCTCGTATATATATATACATATATATATACATATATATATATATATATATATATATATATATATATATATGGTGGTCCACGTAACCGTTTATTTTCAGGTTGCGTTATTGAATAGGATGATTTCCGTCTTCTGTTTACGGCATTTGCCTCGCCTTACGATGTTAGTTATAATATTATTTTAATATATACATGTGTATTATATACTAAATTGTAAATTGTTGAAAATTATTATATGTACTACATAAAACTTTACATAGGCCACATCATAGGAAATTCCAATTTACGATCCTGACCTCGGAACGGATTAATGCCGTATCTCGGGGTTATACTGTATAATCCACACCCGCATATTTGTATATATAGAAAACGAATTGAAATTTGATTCTTGTTTCAATAAGTTTCCCTTTTTCGGCTGACGGTGTGGGATTTTTAAATAGGGAATCCACCAAAACATGTATGCATATATGTAACCAATAATGTTTGTATAATAAACATACTATATATATATATATATATATATATATATATATATATATATATATATATATAATTGGTATATGAAACAATATATATATATATATATTTATATATACTGTAACATGAGATTGCTGTTCAGTTTTTCATGCTAATTTGAACATACGTTTACTATTAATGAAAGAAACAGAAACGTACATTTGATTGAGATTGCTTATTTTCTATATTCATATATATATATATATATATATATATATATATTTAAATATTTATACTTCAGTGACTATGGTTTTCTTGCAAAATCCACACAACTAAACAGTAAAAACTTTTAATAGCTTCTCAGTAACTTACAGCACACACACACACACACACACACACACACACACACACACACACACACACACACACACATATATATATAGTGTAAACTTCAGTTACCTATTAACCGTTCATTCAACGCGTTTCGCTGAGGCAATACGTGCATTGGCATGCTTCCAGCATCCACCAAGAACACTGGAGAAAAATAAATGAAGTACACCAAAAAAAAAAAAGAAAACAAAAACAAACTTAAGCTAAACGTATGTGTACACGGATACAGACGATGCTAATTGGCCAATACCAATTATAAAAAAAAAAACATATCTGTTTGTAAGAAGTTCGGAAGCACATGGTAAAAAATAAAACGTGAGGAACAGTTTAGGATTGAATATCTCAGGCATTTTGTATGGAATACGGTTTCGGGCAAAAGGTAAACAGACTTTTCTCTTGCTCAGATCCATGAGTGATCCGAAAATTTCTTTTTCTCACCCCCCTCACACTATAATCAATACAAGTGTTCTCTATTGCCGTTGTAGCAATCTTTTCCTATTAGACGTGACCCCCGGGGCTATAACTTGAAAGACGCTCGACAATACAAGTAGAAAAGTATATATATATATATATATATATATATATATATATATATATATATATATATATATATATATATATATATACAAAATAACGTTGAAATCAATTGAAGAAAGGGTAATAGAAAAAATAGGTATTTTCGAGAACAGAAATAAAGTTATCGTCACGCACGCAGTGAACAAAGAAAACAGTAAAAAGCCGGAATGGCTTTTGAAAAAAAAATGTTTAACAGAAAACTAATATAAGTGGAACGAAAAGATTCGAATGAGAGAAAGTAAGCCCAGAATCGAAAAGATGTGACAAATAAAAAGGGTAGTAAAAAGTACAAGAGGGGGGAAGAAGTGGGTGAAAAAAAAACAGCAGGTGGAAAACGATGAAAAGAGGCGAAAAAAGAAAAGGACAACAAGAAAAGTGGAGAAGAAGAAGAAAAACGACGCCCATGTGTAAGATAAAAGTAGAAAGATACAAGGGAAAGAAAGAGAAAAAGGAAATAGGGACAGAAAAATAATAGGAAACTAGTAAAGTAAAAGTGTGAAAATGAAGAAAAATAATACATCGAAAAGTAAAGAAGAAAGGACGAAATGCAATGAATCGTCTGTGTGTGTGTGTGTGTGTGTGTTTGTGTGTGTGTCTGTGTGTACATTTCTCTACAATACTACTCTCAGCCTAAAGACTCGAGATATGACATAAGGGGTATTGGGATTAGAGAACATCTTTTTAATTGGGTTTCGGACAGAAAATTTGATTGTCACGGGGTCAAAGATCGACTATTTGACCTTCGAGAACTCTACTAAAATCCTCCACCAATTTTGGGTCCAAACACTAGAAATTTTATATGTAGGTTACTTGGACATGGATTTAATTTAATAATTTTATTTGATACCAAAACAATAAATGTTAAAGGATCAAAAACTGTCAAAGTTTTAAAAAAGTTGACCTCTGCGGTCTCTATAAAATAAAAAAAAAATCCCACGTCGTAAGACCATAAAGGGAAACTTATTGAAACAAGAATCAAAGTTCAATTCGTTTTCTATATATACAAATATGTGGGTGTGGATTATACAGTATAACCCCGGGATACGGCATTAATCCGTTCCGGGGTCAGGATCGTAAATTGAAATTGCCTATGATGTGGCCTAAGTAAACTTTTATGTAGTACATATAATAATTTTTAACAATTTAGAGTTCAGTATATAATACACATGTATATATTAAAATAATATTATAACTAACATCGTGAGGCGAGGCAAATACCGTAAACAGAAGACGGAAATCATCATATGGAATTTTACATAAAAGGTATTCAGACATAGGGCATGATTTATAATCATTTTTTTGTGAAAATTTTGCTTTCAAGGAGTAAAATTTCAAAAGATTTTATCTTTGATGTCTCTACAAAACTATTTAGCCATTTCTATGTCTAAACATTTCAAATTAACATAAAGGGTATTCAGACAACCAGCAATCGTTTTAATCGGTTTTCTGGCAAAACTGTGGGTGCCAAAAGGTCAAAGTTAAAAGAGTGGACTTGACAGACCCTACCAAACTCCTCCACTAATTTTGGGTCTAAACACTTGAAATTTTATATGTAAGTTACCTGGACATGAGTCTAACTTTTTAATATATATATATATATATATATATATATATATATATATATATATATATAGGCGTGTATGTTTTTACTATATCTATCAATCCACACATACATACATACATAAATACATACATTCATACATAGATACATACATTGATATACATGTGTGGTAGTGTGCATCACAGTAAAATAAAATGTGTAAAATAGACTAATAACCAAATGAAATATCCCAAGTTTTCAAGTTCAATCAATTTATTTATATATATATATATATATATATATATATGTGTATATATATACATATATATATATATACATATATATATATTAATAAATTAATATACGAAAGTATAGATTTATGCGTAAACTGTAAGTATTTACTTCAAAAGTGCTCAAACGTAGGTAGAGCTAGTTAGTAATTTATAAAATATATATTGCGATTAAGCTACACTGGATATTCAACGTTTCATCCACTCTAGGACTCGTCAGTCTTATGCGCGAATTCTGTGGTTGTTTGTCGTTTTTATATACCCATCTTCTATTGAGATTTTAGTTAGCCAATCAGCTTTCTAGTATCCACCGCGCCCTTCCTATCATTTTATCATCATGCATTTTATCGGACAAAGGATCTAAGTTAGTTTTATTTATTTTTTATTGTTAGTTTATATATATATATATATATATATATATATATATATATATATGTGTGTGTGTGTGTGTGTGTGGTCGTACATATATGCACATATATATACATATATATATATATATACATATATATACATGTATATATGTGTAATCGTTTATGTATATTCATGTTTATTTAATTTATTTATTTTTTATTTCTGTTGTTTTTATTAGTTTTAAAACTATTTTGTATCGCTATCCTAGAGTAAATTTTATCTTGTGAACACAGTAATTTGTTATATCTCTTCTACAGTTTAATAGATGATCTCCATATGAAAGTAAATTCGCTAAGAAGCGTATAAAAACAACACTAGCGAATAAATACTGGGAACTCAAAGAAAGCAGACATTCGCCGGTAGTCGAATGGAAAATAATAAGACAAGCTACCACGTGTAGAGACCTAGATGACACATGTGGATTATGTCTTCATGAAAAATTTGCTATCCTGTACTTTAAAGAACCGCAGCATCTATTAAACTGTAGAAGAGAAATATCAAATAACACTGTTCACAAGATAAAATTTACTCAAGGATACAAAATAGTTTTAAAACTAACAAAAACAATAGAAAAAAGCAAAGAAATAAATTAAATAAGCATGAATATACATACACGATCACACATATATGTATATATATGTATATATGTATGTGAATATATGTATGTATATATATTTGTATATATATGTGCATATATGTATGAACACATACATATATATTTATATATAAACTAACAATAAAAACACACTAACCTAGTTTTAAAACAGATCCTTTGTCCGATAAAATGCATACCCATTGACTGAAAGGAATGGCGCGGTGGATGCTAGAAATCTGATTGGCTAACTAAAATCTCAGTGGAAGAGGAGCAAATAAAAACGATAAACAACAACAGAATTCGCGCATAAGCCTGAAGGGTCATAGAGTGGATGAAACGCGGAATATTCAGTGTAGCTTAATCGCCATATATATATTTTATAAATTACTATATATATATATATATATGTATATAAAGCTGAACGTCTGTGTGTGTGTCGGATCACAAATAGGCTCTTATATGGTTGACTATTATAGAAAACTGATCACATATAATGATAGAAGAAGTATGGAAATAAAAAAAAATACAAATGAAAATAAACGTTTACAAGTGTTTTTGATATAGATGTACATAACAATACTTTGATATGTATGTTTTATGGTATAATGAACTTTCGGGGTCTGCGTTAGTGCCTGTCCTCCATAGAATGCAAATAGGCACAAACTTTAATAAAGACTTTTAATATCTATCTGCGTATGTATACTTTGATAATTATGTTTCAGTTTGAAGAAATATAGTATAATAAAAATATGGGTGTTCGTTCGCACCTGTCCCCCATAGAATGGAAATATGTCACAAAATTTAACAAGGTTTTTTAATATAGATCCACAGAATATTGTGATAAGTGTTTCAGTATGAACTTGCATGGTATAATAAATTATGTGGTTTATCTATTTTATTTTTACTTTCATCATATTTTGCTTTGGTTTTGATACCCCCAAATTCGAAGGTATCTCTTTACAACGTTTCCTTTTCATAACCTATCATACTTTCCTAAATCAGAGTCCATTTCTGTAGACTGCATTTGAACCCAGTCAACGACGGGTACGTTTGCTAGTATATATATATATATATATATATATATATATATATATATTTGAATATTGCATGGCGTTGCCCTGTCGTAAAATTTTATATATATATATATATATATATATATATATGGATAGATAGATAGGTCGACTTGTATTAATATTGTAGATCTTATTTTTATTGGGTATTATATAGTATCTAATATGCTGATGCCTCGTCGTAAAATACGAATAAATACGGTATTTAATTAATGCAAAATTCTAATATATTATTATTAAGCCAATTCGTTATAGGTTCTTATATTGTGCCTAATAAATACTAGTGACTTCATAGTTATTAAAAACGTATAGGTTTGTGATATCAGCTAGAATTTTATCCTAAACTTCTACTTTTTCAGTATTATTGGTAAGCATCTCGTATAACAAGAGATATATACTAGATATTTAAAAATTAACCAACTTTACTGTATAAATCTATAATTGCGGATGCAGTAAACGTACACGTTCACTCGACTTACGCCTGTAAGTTTCACTTTATTCTCATGCTTTGGTTATTTCTATTTTTACAACTGAAAATCAAATACAATTTGGTCTACAAGTTGGCATCTCTCATCTATTAATCTATAGGCCATCTTTTACACAGGCAGACAACAAAAAAAGCTAACTTTAATTACATACATGCATATACATACATACATACGTACATACACCCATACATAATACATACATATATATACATACATATATGTATATATATGTATATGTATATATAGGTAGATATTTAATAACTATTATAGTTAATATATATATATATATATTTACATATATTTACATATATATATATATATATATATATATATATATATATAGTTGTCCACATATAGTATTGTTTCGCTGTTTCACAGCTCATCAGTGATGCTAGATAAGCTAGTACCTCAAGTCAGGATCGTCCAAACAACAGTCGGAGATTCTAACTGTTGCGCTATACAGCTGCTGCTATCCGGGCAGTGAATTAACAATGTTTTGGCATTGTCAAATGTATCTAAGCTCAGTTTATTTACACAAAGAACATCTCTTGATACGCTAATGGTAATTTGTATATCACTTCCCAATGCTCAACCAAAGATAGGGAGCATTATAATCCAATTTTTATTGGATTATAATAGTTATCCACATACAGTACTGTTTCCCGGTTTCAACAGCTTATCAGTGCAGCTAGTCAACCCAAGATCCGACACGTATATATATATATATATATATATATATATATATATATATATATATATATGTTATCTAGGCCCGGAGGCCACTCAGGGATAAGGGTTATTGCGTGTACAGTAATCAATGAGATAGTATTGTAGTAATCATTAGTATTGGATATTTGATAGTGTCTTACTTAAGGGGGTGGTTTGCCAGGAATTTGTTTATATTGACTTGAAGACATCCAAGTTGTAGTCAGGTGGGAAACAGGCAGGCGGAAGTCGTGCACTACTGAGAAAGAAGCTCTGCTCATGGAATCTACGTTTGGATTTAGGCACAGATAAAGAGTGGGGAAAATTATTGACAGTAGTTTCAGCCAGACGGGTGTTTGTCGGAGGTATCTTTGGAAATTATTAAATTTAACTATAATATAATGCACATTACACTATTACGTCTAACAGCTGTAAATCACAATCCATAATTCTTAGCTTATAAGTTTAGGAATAAAACAAAGAAAATATCGATGCACATATGCATACTTTGCTTTATAAATAACACACACAAACAAACACACACACACACACACACACACACACATACATGGCAATTGATTGTAAACTAAAGGCGATTTCACCAATTTTCGAGAAAATAAAATATGAGATTATGAAACGTCATTCAATTCCGGGAAAGGTTGAGTATCACTGCGTATGTATTAATATATAACCATGTATAGGCAACGAAATTAAGAATAGGAAACTAAATCTAATATCTGTAACGTATTTTTTTCTTTTTAAGATTAAGGAAGGTGGTGTTTAGGCAACACCGCTGGGGAGTCATGATTTAATACTTACACACTAAATAGTTTTTTTTTTAAATTAAATAGTTTTTTTGTATAGTCTGAAAGGTTAAAAACTTCCAAGCCTATATATATATATATATATATATATATATATATATATATATGTATGTATATATATATATATATATATATATATATATATACTTTTTTTTACATGGTAGTCACCACTTATCAAGGCCCGGAAACCACTCGGGGATAAGGATTAATGCGTGTACAGTAATCAATGCGATCGTATCGTAGTAATCGTTAGTATAGGAGATTCGATAAAGTGTCTTACTTAAGGGGGGTCATCAGGAACTTGTTTATGTTGGACTTGCAGACATCCAAGTTGGAGTCAGATGGGAAACAGGCAAACGGAAGAAGGTTCCGAAGGCGTGAACTTCCAAAAAAGAAAATTTGTGTGTATATATATATATATATATATATATATATATATATATGTATATATATATATATAAAGTTATATATAGATATGGACATAATTAAGGTTAGTATTTTCGAAAGGTAATGTAACCAGTGAAATAAAGGAGGCTAATGAAAGAGTGCTCAATACCAAAGTAGAGCAAAGTATAATTTCAATCTGTTTTTATATTACCATTAACGTGTTGCTAGACGGTCATGAACATGTTGCGGTCTTCTTATATTTTGTACCTAAAGACCTCTTCCGGCAACAATGCTTATATTCAAAACCAATTTTCTTAAATTCCGTTTTTGATTATAAGCGTTGTTGCTCATGGCTGTGTAGCAACACGTTACTGCTTATGTAAAAACAGATTTCATACATATATATATATATATATATATATATATATATATGTATGTATATATATGATGGACTCTCCCGTCGATTTCGACGTATGAGATTCGGACAATATATATATATATATATATATATATATATATATATATAATTATATATATTGTTATATATATATGTATATATATAATTATATATATATTGTTATATATATATATATAACAATATATATAATTATATATATAATTATATATATATATATATAGAGAGAGAGAGAGAGAGAGAATGAGAGAGAGGGAGGGAAGAGATGGGAAGGTATTTTGGTAGATAGAGAGATGGAGAGATAGAGAGATAAAGAGATAAATAGAGACATTAATAATGAAATGGATTGAGATATATATATATATATATATATATATAGATAGAGATAGAGAGAGAGAGAGAGAGAGAGAGAGAGGGAGAGAGATTGATAGAGTGATATATTGATATGGGGAAGCAGAAAGAAGACCAGCTTATACTGTTTTATATATGTTTTCTTGATTTCATTCTTCTATTCTTATTAATTGTTTTCTGAACGTTATAAACATGGACTGCAGTCTCATAATAATAAAACCCCATTTTCTAAATTGATAATATTTCAACAACTGATCATTTCAATTCGTCGAGACTTTAGAACAAGACTCGCTAATCGACCGATTCCATTTAAATAGAGGACAACAACAATTGACGCATTGGGTAATAAACCAATGTAAGGAACCAAAATGTCTGCGACGTAACAATGACTCGCGTTTGGCTTTGTGCTGCGCTCTTTGTGACCGAGCTTGACTCAAAAGATGAACAGGGTCAGAGGTCGTTAAAATGGTTGGCAAGCAATAAATACTAAACGGCCATCAAACGTACTCACCAAATGAAAATACAGGCTTGCTGCAAAAGCATTTATTTACAAAAATGACTTTGAGAGCGATCGACTAAATACTAAATAGAGGTGGTTCAAATTTAAACGTTCTATTGTCTGTATCATGTGTATACAATTTTCCAGAGCATGAACTATCGTATGTATTGATACACTTTACTTCTATACTTTCTACTTTTATTTTCTTAAACTTTTCTTTAGACAGGATCATCCCTCGTTATATAGTGTGGTAAAAATGAGCTAACTTACTGGGGCGGAGGTGACTCTTCTAACGTCCAAGCCGAATTTCTTTTGTGTGTGAATATTTATACTAATAGTGGGTTGTTGGTTGGTTGTTTTTTTTACGGCATATCAACCTTTTTTCAGGTTATTTAATGCCGAATCTAGTTATCTTGAGGAACGATTTTTAATGGAGTATATTTTTTACGTCAGATTCTATTTAACCCACAGTTGGGACCCTAACAGGTACTACCACTCCGGGTCAGAGTGGACCTGGGAGCAATGGCAATTAAAGGGTGGCTCCACACTCCCCAACGCCTACAGGCTGGGGCCTCACCATCGTATATAATTTTAGGCCATATCCAGGACCACTAATAGTGGGAGATACATTCGTTATAAAAACGTTCTCAATTCTCATTAGTGGACAGTTACTATCGTTCTGTTACTCGTAGTAAAGAGACAAAGGTCGGGAAAGGAAGTCATTTTTTCGCAACCTCGCTTCAGGCCAACTACGCATAGTGAAATTCTTTTTTTTGCAACACTTGTGAATTCTGTGCTCGGTAACGCTGCTGACAAACTGGAAATTAATCAGGGAAATCAGATGTGACTGTTTAAGCGATACGTTTCGTCAAAATAATTAGTGTTCTTAGTTATTTTTTTACGAATAATACGATAAACAATGTTCGTTAAAACGGACACAAACAAAACGGTGTGCTAAACAAACACAATGTCGGGCAAAAATACTTGTTTTGTAATCACACCATTCCAGGTTCAGCCAATATGGGACCAGAGTTTCCTTGCAGCGGACGTGTGCTGATCGTGGCCAATCAAACCTCGGCCTCCCCCACTATCAGTACATATCCACAACACTTTGATTGTGTATTTTTCTGATTCACCCTGTTTTGTATTAATATCTGTAAGTGTAGCTAAAACAAAGATCCATACGGAGAACTGACATACTAATGAAGAACACAAATAAGTAAATAAATAAATAAATAAATAAAAATAACAATACAATCCCTTATAGCATGCTGGACAGTCATTACACGCATCAATGTGACAGCAATTGATTCAGTACAAAAGAGTTTGAAGCGGGTATAAACTGTTGTTTTGTGCTCGAAAAAGTGTGGTATACCGAGAAAAAATTGATGCTACACAAAACGTACCTGTACCACTTGGCCCCAAAGCCACAAGGTTATTGTAGGTTAATTAATACCCTTTGTTACATAATTATAAAGTAAAGAAAACGTACATTTTTTTTCTTAAATGACGGGAAACTATATCAATGGCTGACAAAAGAAAACAAATTAATTAACATTTTCTTAGTAGACGGAGAAAGACGCGTCCGTTTATTCACATAGTTAAAAAAACGAAGGGAGGATAAATATACGTAATGCGCTTATTTATATACAAACAATTAAATGGAGACAATTCGGAGTTAACCAATGTTTAAAGCACACGTCATGAGAAAACAGACAAGGAGAGATAATTCCTCAAGCATTAAAACATGACTGCAATTACAAACTATATCACATTGAAATTTCTAACAAGTCTATGATATTTGTGTAGCTTTAGGAATACTACTCTTCAACGCTTTACCTTCTCATTTAGTTAGTTTCTTGCCAAATGCCTTTGCCCTCTCTCCTGGCATGACAATGTCGGTGTGACTGCGCAGACATAATTTGCCGGCCAGAGTGCTCTTCTAGGTAGCTTGTTATCTAAATCTTACTTTACCAGATTTTGTCAAACTTTCCCGCGATGGAAGGGAAATAAAAACAATATAAGTTTGGATGCGTCACGTTTTTATTACTATAACAAATTCCGCTTGTTTACAGCATTTGGACCACCGGGTAAAAAGTATATCCGTTATATTGATGTATATACATATATACATATATATATATATATATATATATATATATATATATATATATATATATATATATACACACAATTTTTATTTATATAGACAAATATTACATACACGCTACACTGACCATGTTAATGTTTCGGAGCAAATTGGTTTATATAAAACCAACTGTTCCTCATCAGCCGAGAGAAAAAAAAAGTCTATATCTGCTATTTAGAGCAAATTCTACACAGGAATCACCATATATTAAGGCCCGGAGACCACTAAAGGATAAGGATTACTGGGTATACATTAGTCAATGTGGTTAGAGCGTAGTAAACATAAGTATTGGCAATTTTGTAAATTGAATTATTTAAGGGGGACGGTTCATCAAGAACTTTTTTACGTTGGACTTGAAGACAATCAGATTGTAGTCAGCTGGCAAACATGCTACCGGAAGAAAGTACCACATGCGTGCAGTTCTAAGAAAGAAACCTATATATATATATATATATATATATATATATATATATAAAGCTGGACGTATGTGTGTGTTTCTGGTCTGGTCACGAATATGCTCCTATATGGTTGACTATCATAGAAAAATTATCACATATAATAATAGAAGATGTATCGAGACACAGGAATGGATATGTTTGATCTAGCATAATGATGATTCATTAAAATTGTGGGGTCTGTGTTCGCGCCTGGTCCACAAAGTATGGAAATAAAAAAATTAAAAATAAAAAAAAACGTTTACAAGTATTTTTGATATGGATGTACATAAGAATAGTTTGATAAGTATGTTTTAACTTAAAAAGAGATGGTATAATAAACTTGTGGGGTCTGCATTTGCGCTTGGTCTCCATAGAATTGAAATAGGCAGAAACTTTAATAAAGACTTTTCATATCTATCTGCGTAAGTATACTGTGATAATTATGTTTCAGTTTGAAGAAATATGGTATAATAAAATTATGGGGTGTTCGTTCGCGCCTGACCTCCATAGAATGGAAATATGTCACAAAGTTTAACAAGGTTTTTTATTATAGATCCACAGAATATTGTGATAAGTGTTTCAGTGTGAACAGGTATGGTATAATAAATTATGGGGCTTATCTATTTTATTTTTACTTTCATCATATTTTGCTTTGGCTTTGATACGCCAAAATTCGAAGGTATCTCTTTACAACCCTTCTTTTTCATAACCTATCATACTTTCAAAAATCAGAGTCCATTTTATGTAGACTGCATTTGAACCCAGTCAACGACGGGTACTTTTGCTATTATATATATATAGTGATAATATTTATCCCTTTAAGAACTGGGTTCTTATCGCTTAATATTTTACATTGACATTTTAAAAGTCGGTCACGTAGCACACGTGCATAGATTGAGATAGTATAACTTGATCACACTTGACTTGCTTGAGTTACATTTACAAATGAACCTCTTCCTTACAATTACACAAACAGCTACACTTACAGGTGGTATCCATTGTGTCGTGATTTTGAACAGGAGCATTGATATAGAAAGATACCGATCAATACATAATTAACGCAAAAGATAGATTTATATGTTATTAGAATTAGATCATTGAAAACTTTCGACGTCTTTCGAATATAATGTAATATTATAATGGATATTCGTTGCAAACAGGATATGTTCGAGACTGCATAATGAGAGTTCTCGTCGTTACGCCGTGTCAATGGGTCAGTTGTTCCGTCTCCCAATGGTCAGACATTCACTTTGGATGTCGACCAAGACAAAAGGAGATTGTTATGACATTTGTAATTCGGCTTAATTACGTTGACCGCTGCGCTACGAATGACGGCCGAATTCGTTAATGATGGCCAGTCGATATTAGCATTTATGTTGGACATCAAGAAAGGATTTCGAAAATAAAATCAGTCGATCTAACTTGCAAATATCTTGGACATCAGTACAATATGATAATGCTTTTGAGAGCTGGATTATATGGACAGGTTTTACTTATACAGTCGTTATTTACAATGTAGAATAGACAAATTAAATATAACAGAAAGTAAGTACCAGAATTTATCTATATATAAACTTAAGTATGCATATGTACGTTGATATTTTCTTTGTTTTATTCGCAAACTTATAAACTAAGCATCATGGTTTGTGGTATACAGCTGCTAAACGTAGCCACACTGATGAGCTGTGGAAATAGCGAAACAGTACTGTAATGCTCCCTATATTTGGTTGAGCATTTGGAAAGTAATATACAAATTACCATTAGCATATAAAACGATGATCTGAGCTTAGATACTTTGGACAATGTCAAAACATTGTTAATTCACTTCCCGCATAGCAGCAGCCGTATAGCGCAACAGTTAGAATATCCGACGTTCATTTGGGCGATCCTGACTTGAAGTACTTGTTGTCTAGCCTCACTGATTAGCTGTGAAACAGCGAAACAGTAATGTATGGGGACAACTATATATATATATATATATATATATATATATATATATATGTATATATGTAAATATATATATAATTATTAACTGTAATAGTTATTAAATATCTACCTATATATATATATATATACATATATATGTATATACATATATGTGTGTATTTATATATGTATGTATGTCAGGTCATGTCATATGTTACTGGTACCATGTAACCCAGTACTACCTGCCTCATGATCGGGTTACCGGCGACTAAACTGGTTCCCCTACCAGACTTGTTTGGTGAGGAGGGTGGCGAGTTTTCATCAAGGATTAGAAACAAGACCTTGCAAAGGGCGAATGAACCCTTTTTCTGGGTCAATGGCCAATTAGCACCTTGTATATTTGTGTGTCTATATGTGTCTTGGGGTGGAGAGAGCTCCCGTAAGCCGTAGTGATGGCAACGTTTCTATGAGAAGCAAATCTCTGATTTAAAAAAAAAACATAAAGCGGGAGACCAGTACCCGCATTAAGCTGGTCTGCAGTGTAACATCTTGCTGGCTATCTTGCTCTTGCTTTTTGGTGGATCTCAACATTTTAAACCGAGAGAGAGAGAGAGAGAGAGAGAGAGAGAGAGAGAGAATTAGCTGTCGTGCAAAGCTAAGACTCTGTAACATCATCTTTGTATAGATACTCCCTCAGGCATTTGTTCATTAAAATAGTCCTGTGGCGATGGACTCATTTTGGGGCTTGTGGATTTTAAGTATCTAAGGGAATGGCACTCGTCTTACAAGACGTTTCAATCATCATCATGTATGTATGTATGTATGTATGTAAAGTGTGCTTGTTTTGTTGTGTGTCTGTGTAAAAGATGATCTAAACATTTGAAACATGATAGATGAGAGATGTCAACTTGTGGACCAAATTGTATTTTGGTTTTTAGTTGTGCCTAAATCAAAACGCAGATTCCATGAACAAAGCTTCTTTCTTAGAACTGCACGCCTGTTCCGTCTGCCTGCTTCCCTCCGGACTACAACTTGGATGTTTTCAAGTCCAATGTTAACAAATTCCTAATGAACCGCCCCCTTAAGTAAACATTTCAGCAAATCTCCTCACTAACGTAATGTACTTGCAATAACCCTTATCCCTGAGTGGCTTCCGGGCCTTGATAAGTGGTGATCACTGTGTAAAAAAAAAAAAATAGAAATACGGAAAGCATTAGAATACATTGGAACTTACAGGCGTAAGTTGAGTAAACTTGTACGTTTACCGCATCCGCAATTAGACATTTATACAGTAAAGTTGGTTAATTTTTAAATATCAAGTATACATCTCTTGTTATACGAGATGCTTACCAATAATACTGAAAAAGTAGAAGTTTAGGATTTCCATGTAGCTGATAGCAAAAAGCTATACGTTTTTAATAACTTTATAAGTCAGTAGTATTTATTAGGCACAATTGAAGAGTCTATAACGAATTGGCTTAATAATAATATATTAGAATTTTGCATGAATTAAAATAACGTATTTAAGCGTCTTTTACGCCGAGGCATCAACATATTGGGTACGATATAATACCCAATAAAATATGATCTACAATATTAATACAAATCTGTCTGTCTATCTCTCTCTCTCTCTCTCTCTCTCTCTCTCTCTCTCTATATATATATATATATATATATATATATATATATATAATTTTACGACAGGGCAATGCCATTCAGTCTTCAAATATATATATATATATATATATATATTCAGAATGTGAGAGAATATATAATTATTTCTACAGGCAGACAACGTTGCAGTTGACAAGAGCCATATACAGTACAACCCCAAAATGTTCACACTTGTCATTTCTTGCAAAAACTGCATATTTAAGCTAAATGGAATATAACTGTTGAAACAACCTGGTCCTAATTTGACTCGCCTTTTATTTCTGTATATACTGATCTGTTCATATTTGACTTTTGATTTAAGTGTCTCAGTGTTCACGTAAAAAAATATATATATGAAATCGAGAAGTCAAAAAGAAACACCGCACAATGGGAAATTGTTATTTAAATGTAACCTCAGAACATTAATGGTATATAAATACAACATGAACACAATGAACTAGTTATTGTTCTATCACCGAGCCCTTCTGAAATTCGACAGCCTGAACATTTAGGGCATTCTCTTGAATTAGTTTGCTGCAATACTCTGCTGAAAGGGCGTCCCACATGTCTTTAATTTTTGTTCAAACTTCTAACAGATTTAACATTTTATCATTGCGTAGCTGTTGCTTGATGTAATACATACGTTTTAGATGGGATTGAGGTCTGGCGATTGTGCCAGCCAATTCAAACACAAAATATCATGATTTTCAAGGGACTTATTGTCGTTCTCCGCTGTGTAAATGGGAGCATTATCTTGCCTAAACAGGGGTTATCATCTAAAATCCGGCCAAATTGGGTGAAAAATATTCAGTCAACATATCAATATACTTGCTCAAATTACTTCGACTTTGCAAGCAACCAATAGGATATGGAGCATTAGCACTAATAACGCTCCATACAAAAAACTGAACGTCCACCAGCTTGCAGCGTTGAAACTGTGCACCTAGGATTAAAGTCTTCGTCCTTAGTGCGACCTACGTACAGCCTAGCATTACTTCCTAGCCTACTGAACTTACTTTCGTTGCTAAATACGACTTTCGGTCAATATGAAGACTCATGATGTTCATTGCATCTGACGAAGTCCAGACGGCGCTTTCTGTTCTTTACAGAAATCTTAAGCTTGCGGCTTGGAACATAGCCTCAGAAATTCCTTCAATCTGTTCTTAATTGTAGAAAGAAAAAGAAAATATATTTTACGATTAGAGATGTAAAAAGGTGGCTATTTAAAGCTGTTTTTAAACCAATCTATTGCTGCGGAATTTCTATTCGCCTTTTCGATTTGAAGCTATTTTTTTAGATTGAAGCGAACGTTAGGATATCTCAAATTAAAGCCTAATATAAACAGGTAAAATTATATAGAGATAAGCCAGATTTAGTTTTTTTAAAAAGGTACATTAAATAAGCTAAAAATTTGCGTTTTTTGAAAAGTAATTGAAAAGTGCGGATTTCCTTATTGGCAACACTATATATACATACATACATATATATATATATATATATATATATATATATATATATATATATATAAGATATATGTGTGCATGTGTTGATGTTTGTGTTTATATATATATATATATATATATATATATCCACACACGGAACCACAGAGACAAAACCCAACACATGCACACATATATCTTTATAAAGTATATATATATATATATATATATATATATATATATATATATATATATCAGCGAATACCTGTCGTAGTTCATGCTTTGCTAAAGTATACAAATCTATATGTGGTCTGATTAGGCCAATACTTTTCTACAACAACTCTCACAACTGAGGATCTGTTCTATAAACACTATTAAGACTTGTGGTTGCAGCTGCCTATAGAAATTAAATAAATATATAGGTATAATTATTATTACCTTATAAATATCTGTATGAATAGAAATAAATGCAGATTGTCTCTCTCTCTCTCTATCTCACATTCACACACACACACACATATATATATACGATATAGTAAGCACAAGAAATTAACTCTACAATACTAATACAAATCTGTATAAATATAATTTTACAACGCGCCAACGCCAGTCAGTCTTCTAAAACACACACACACACACACACATATATATATATATATATGTATATATATATATATATATATATATATATATATATATATATATATATATATATATATATACTAGTAACGTCCTGCTATTTCCCTGTCAGAAATTCATATTTGTACAAATTTGTAAGTCCACCTCGCATGCCCCTGTCGTAAAATCATATTTATATATATTTGTAGTCATGTTGTACAGCCAATTATATTTGTATTGAACAGACTGGGAAAAGGTTTCTCTTAAAGTTACTAAATGAGAGCTTGCTGAATTCGGATATTTTCGTGCTCTTATATATATATATATATATATATATATATATATATATATATATATTTATATATATATATATATTGACATATATAGTTTCAGATATTTGTATGCGTGTAGTTATAAACGGTAACAATTGAAAATTGATCTCTACTATGCTGCAATGCTTCTGCACCCTCAAAGATTCAGGATCAGCGAGACTGGCTGGGTGGAGGAGTTATCTGATGCATCTGAACGTATTGGTACAATTCTTAAATGTGACCTGATTCAGGAAAATATTTTACATTTTGATAAATATAGCTTCAAGGATTGTAAGTGCGCTTTACATTCGTTTCGTGGTGTAGTATTTTGGTGTTGTTAACTAGACTTTCTCGGGGATTTGTTGGGGGAGCAGTGATTTTCTTTTAATTAAATGATGGAACATTACACTGGATTTGACATTATGGAAAGTGAGGCGGTGTGATAATGTTGGGTTGTATAATCTGGTATACGGAGCTATACAATCCAATTTTAAAAACCAAACTTGGCAAGAAATTTCTTGATTTCATCGAAATGTACTTCCACGTAACCAATCTCTTACACAAAACTTTCAATAAAAATAACCTAAATTTATCATATAGCTGCTGCAAACATTTAGAGATAAAAAATTTAAGCACATAATAACAAAATAGTAAATAAAAGCAACGAAAACTATAATTAAATAAACAGTCAATAAGTGGATATCATGACAAATAAAACTAAAAATAAAGACACAATAATAATAATATAAATAATAATAATAATAAAAAGAACAACAAGAACAAGAACAAGAAGAAGAAGATTAATAATAATAATAATAATAATAATAAATCAACTCCGAACAAGCACAACCATAGTAGAAATAAAAATTAAAATACTAATAATGATAAATGCAACTGTAAATTTTGCCCACTTCAAAATAAATGTCTAATGAAAAGCATAGTTTACTAGGCAATAGAAAACTCGAATAAGAAGAAATATTACGTAGACTTCCTTAGATTTAAAAACCCGATATTATGATAACAAAAGTACGTTCAAAACTAAAAAAAAAAAACACTGAATGAAACCAACACTAGCAAACCAATACTGGAAACTCAAAGAAAGCGGACGTTTGCCGGTAGTCGAATGGAAACTAGTAAGACAAGCAAACATATGTAGAGACCTAGACAATACATGTAGATTATTTCTTCATGAAAAATTGTAAACGTATACGGTAAAACACCCAAAATCTATTAAACTGTAGGAAGGAAATAACGAACAACTTTGTACACAGGATGCACTTTACTCTAGGATCGCGATACAAAATACTTTGAAAATTAACAATAACAATAGAAAATAAATAAATAAAATAAACATACATATGCATAAATTATGATGCACACACACACATATATGTGTGTGTGTATGTGTGTATATATATACATATATATATATATCATTCAAAACGTATCACAAAAACAAAAACAAATAACATATGAGCAAATCGCGATATATCAAACATTCGGCGAGATGGACCAGCGGATACAGAGGTTAGGCTCATTCCCGTGGGGTCCGCTTTCGAATCTCGCTAGATTCAGCCAATCTGATGGAAAGGGAAGACTCTATTGGAATAGAAGGCTTTCTTGACCCTAGGGATCTCTATTGTGTAGAGATGTGATTTATCTGCTTTTCAAGTTTGTCGGGGGTAATTATGTCGAGGAGGTACAAGTGCCAGTAGTTCCTCACAAAAATACTTGAAGAACAAGTAGAGGGAGTCATCATTCGTAGTCTAATGTTCATCTGAGTATTTCATAAAATCTCACTATAATGAATATAAACATATGTGTATGTATACAACATAACTAATTGCAACTGTACTCACTATAATGATTACTCCCAAACAATAATGATACCTGTTGTAAAGAACATGAAATCGCATAGTCGATTACGTGTTTTAATTTATCTTAAAATATAATTCAAAATAATATATCTCTCAATTCAATAGATACAAGGTTTACAACGTCGCGAACCTTTCAACTCGGTTGTGACGTTTTTAAGTGACTCTTTGTACCGTAGGCTTTAGGATGCCTGATATGTGTTGCTATTAACTCTTCACCACTAGGCTGCTTTTTATCAAAAACATATTGATCTATAAAAGGAGTAGACACTATTTTTACAGACATATATTTATTTATATATGCAAATACTTACCTATTTATGTTGTTTTTATGAAACATGTATTTCACTCTTTCTGCATACCAATACTTTTTTGTGTAGAAGCTCAATGCATGAGTAATACAGCAACAGAGGATATATAAAACGAAACAGAATACGCACATTTAAAGATCACCATATCGATGTTTCATGCAAAACATCACCCATCATATAAACACTTCGGTACTTTTTTTAACAGATAAGTTTCTTTATTCCCAAATATAAGGTGATTATATCAATACCGACGCTTTTCATGCATATATTCTGCAGAAAAATGTGAATGTGAATTTCCTGCTGAGCTTATAGATATAGATGTTTGTTTATTATATCAACATTATTGGTTACATATGTGCACACATGTTTCAGTGGAATCCCCATTAAAGAAAAACATCTCATCAGACTTAAAAAAGAATCAATATAAAAAAGAGAATGAAAATTCCATTAGTTTTTATAATCTCGTGTGGTTTGCGTTCTGGAAGAAAGTGGGTTGTATACTTTATGAATGTGAGCTGTAGTGGTTTTGAAGGGAGGTGTGGTGAAGAAAGAAAGTAGGAGTGAGAGCAAGAGGAAGTACGATTTCATGTAGTATAGCTGTCGTAGTGGGAGGTTGTAGTATTCTTCGAACTTGGCGGTTGTTTATTGGTCATAGTTTTCGCTTTGATCTGAAGTAAGATAATGCAGTTATCGTCGATACTTCCCTTTCTTAGGTTTTTGTCGTTGCTTTATGTTTTTTTTTCTGTGGCGATTTCATTTTCCTATTTACAAGATTTATTCCATTATTTATTTATTAATTTATTTATTTTAATATTTATTTATCATTTATTCATTTAATTCTATTATCGCTTTTTTATCTGTTCATGATGAAGAGAATAAAATAAATATATTAAAAATATATAAATGATTTAGTATAATTAGATAATTTCTGAAGATGGTTGAATAAGAACTTGCTTACCCTGGAGTTGAGGATAATGATATTCTAGTAAGCTGGAAAGGGAAAAGAGAAACAGAGTTCCACATGCGTGGAGTCTAAGGGAAAAAAAGTTTTGTTCATGGAATCAATCTTTAGATTTGATTATAGGAAGACACTGTTCATGGAAATCATATTTTAAGAGAGAATGAGTCAATTTATTGTTAGTGAGTTTGGCTAGACGAATTTTTTTTATTGTGAACGATTGCAATGGGGGGCATAGATTGGAGTTCAGTCGGACATTTGCTATGACAATAATGGTGAAGCAGTGTCCTCTGATCTTAAAAAAAAGTAGAAATCATAGAGGGAGAATACGAATAGAGTTATAGAGAGAGCAGGAGGAAAATTATAGAGAAAATTGGAGCAGATTTACAGAAAGTCTGATAAGGGGTTTAGAGATAGTAGAGGAATAGTTACAGAGGGTAGGAGAAGAGTAGAGTGAGAGTAAGGAAAATAAATATAAAACAACGCTATTGCGAAGGCCGAAACAATGACATTAAAAAATGAAGTAATCTTTCGCCTTACTCAAAATGATAAGTTGTCACTTTTCTTTTCTTTCCAAGTTTAAAATATAGTAATTAAATGCTTTGCCGTTTTATGTACTCTTCAAGACAAGGAATATTGGTCAGGGCAAGATTAAATTTGCAGATATATCAGTAGTTATTCTTAAGTACCACCGTGTTATTTTTTTTTCAATTTTTTACTCCTCTAAGGAAATAACAATCAACAACTTATATTTATTTTGTAAATAAGATCTACGAATCCTATATTAAATGAAATCTTTATGCAAACTAATTTTAAATTTCATGACAAGAAATCTAGATCTACCTAGGGGAATTTACTTTATATCACGCGTTTTGATTTTAGAGACTTTTTTTGTTTGTAGCTCAGAGCAGAGATTGTTTGCCACAGACATAGACAAATAACATGATTAAAATTGGGAGAATCATGTGATATTTATTAAATATAATAAATATCATGTGAAATTTATTAAATATAATAAATATCATGCGATATTTATTAAATATAATAAATATCACTAAAAATCTTAGGCAAAACTAAGTGCGATATTTGTGGCTTCAGAGAAAAATTTGAGAACAACAAATATTAGCGACTTTTTATAACTTCGTATCTTTATTTTCTGTTTTGTTATTTTTTCCCCTGCTTGTATGTCTCTTTCTTCCTCATTTCCCCTCCTTTTCTCTCTCCTTCTGTATACATGCACACACATGCATACACATATATACATGTATATACATACATACACACACATATATATGTATGTGTATATATATATATTTATGTATATGTATGTATATAAATATACTAGCATCTCAGCTCGGCGTTGCCCGGGTGTTTGTAGGTGTAGTTTGAGCATAAAAAAGTGGCAGCAGGAAGGCAGGTCGAGCCCGTACCGCCAAGGAGGAAAAAACGGGGAAAAAGCCTGACGTCATTGTTGTTACGACCACCGCCAAACCGGAACTGACGTAGGTTTTAATTAGAGGATGGCTTTCAGAAATATCGGCGAAAAAAGCGTCCCCCTCCCTGTAGAATAACGCCCCGTTGAAGGGACAAGATATTAATCTTTTTGGCCTATTTTTCGATATTTGTCGTCTGAAAGGTCGAAGTTCAAAACGATACTGCTCTTGGTAATATCCGTTGCCTTTGTTGAAAGTTTTTGGCAGACTTGCAAGCCTACATACATTTATATATTAGTAACTAAAAAATTTCGACCCAAACTGATTAAAAAGCTTGTCCTATCTCTGAATACCCTTTGTGTAAATTTTCAAAGGTTTGGACCAGAAATTGTCTGAGTAATTTGGTAGGGCCCAAAGAGGGCATTTTTTTTAAACTTTGACCCATATTATGACCCCTTACCATTTTTGTTTTGGACTCACATGAAGTTATTAAGTTAGATTCATGTCTAAGGAATCTATATGTAAAATTTCAAGTGTTTAGACCCAAAATTGTCCTAGGAATTTGGTAGGGTTCTCAAAAGTCATATCGTTGTACTTTGACCCCTTAACAGCAAATTTCTAGCCAAAAACAACTCCCAACGATTTTCCCAAATCTCAGCACCCAGTATATCAAATTTCGAGTCTGTAGACTTCTAATTGACAGTGTTATTTTGTAGGGAAATGTACACAGACACACGCAGTCACACAGACAAACAAATAAGTTCACTTTTATAGATCTAATAGCATGGGCGCCCGGCGTTAGTCGTTGTTTGGGGGTGTATGTGAGCAAAAAAAACCCCCAAAAAACAATAAAAACGGTCAATTTTTAACATTTTTACTCCTATCACAACCCCTTAGCCTTTATTGTTTTGGGTTCAAATTAAGTTATTAAGTTAGATCCATGTCCAACGAACCTATATCTAAAATTTCAAGTGCTTAGACCCAAAATTGTCGGAGGAGTTTGGTAGTGTTCTCAAAGGTCAAATCGTTGAACTTTGACCCTTTAAAACCCAGATTTCTGGCCGAAAACTTCTCCCAAAAGTGAAATCGTTGAACTTTTACCTCTTAACAGCCAAATCTCTGGCCGAAAACGCATCACAAATATTTTCCCCAATATCATGACCCTGTATATCAAATTTCGAGTCTGTAAACTGAAAATTGACAGAGTTATTGCGCAGAAAAATGTACACACACGGGCACTCAGATACACACACAAACACGTTCACTTTTATAGATAGATAGATAGATAGATAGATAGATAGATTAAACAAAAATATATACGTATACATAAACATATATAGAAACAATTTTGTGTTTACTGTAAACTTTTTACGATAATTTTATGCAAGTATAAATCATGTCGAATATCTGCATGAATATAATTACACGTAATAGTTAAGTAAAGATGATCATCTCATAAGAAAACCGAAAAAACTAATAGGGAATTAATTAGAATAAATGTTTAAAAGAATATGCAAATTAGCTAGATCTTTTGCTAATGAATGCAATTTCAGAACACACATATAATAAAATTGTATTTTCTTTTTAAATAAATAGAAAAAGGGTCTTTAATATGAATATCAATACACACAAATGAAAAACGAATTCATAGGAGTATAGGTATAGATAGACTGAATATATATATATATATATATATATATATATATATATATATATATATATATATATATGCAGAATTCTTTGGAGAAGGGGTTTGGTAGTCAAGGCAACAGTAAACTCATAAATATTGTTATTTATATAGTAATACTAACCAAATCAAAAAGCGCAATACAATCATTGATGATAGTAGAATTTACGATAAATCATAGTAAGAACAAAGCTGTAAAATAGAAATTTACAATTTACTTTTAATAATCAAGGGACTACTCCAAACTGCTTTTAGTGCTTTGCCGAATAATAAAAAAACTAATTGTAAGCTTCAATTTTACAGCTTTGTTCTTACTATGATTAACCTCCCCCCCCCACAAATATATATCACTATTGGTATTTTCAGGCTACATTTTTTCTTTCATGTACAATATTTGTTATATCAACTAAATTTTTACATTATTTTAATGTTGTACAATTTTTGTATTATCAACAAAAGTTTTACATTATTTTAATGTTGTACAATTTTTGTATTATCAACTAAAGTTTTACATTATTTTAATGTTGTACAATTTTTGTATTATCAACAAATTTTTTTCAATATTTTAATGTCATACAAATTTTGTATTATCAACAAAATTGTTACATTATATTAATGTTGTACAATTTTTGTATCATAAACTAAAGTGTAACATTTTTTAATGTTGTACAATTTTTGTATTATCAACTAAAGTTTTACATTATCTAAATGTACGATTTTTATAATGTCAACTAAAGTTTTACATTATTTTGATGCTGTACAATTTTTATATTATCAACAAAAGGTTTACATTATTATAATGTTGTACAAGTTTTGTGTTACAAAAGCTTTCCATTGCTTGTATGTTGTACAATTTTTGTGTTATCAACTAAAGTCTTACATTATTTTAATGTTGTACAATTTTTGTATTAACAAAAGTTTTTAAATTTTTGAACGTTGTACTATTTTTGTATTATCAACAAAAGTTTTACATAATTTTCCTGTTGTACAATTTTTTGTATTATCAACAAAATTTTTATTTTTTTTAATGTTGTACAATTTTTGCATTATCAACAAAAGTTTTACATTATTTTAATGTTGTACAATTTTTGTATTATCAACAAAAGTTTTACATTATTTTAATGTTGGGAAATTTTTGTATTATCAACTAAGGTGTAACATTATTTTAATGTTGTACAATTTGTGTATTATCAACTAAATTTTTACATTATTTTAATGTACAATTTTTGCATTATCAACTAAAGTTTTACATTATTTTAATGTACAATTTTTGCATTATCAACTAAATTTTTACATTATTTTAATGTTGTACAATTTTTGTATTATCTACAAAATTTTTACATTATTTTAATGTTGTACAATTTGTGTATCATCAACTAAAGTTTTACATAATTTTCATGTTGTACAATTTCTGTATTATAAACTAAGGTTTACATTATTTTCATGTTGTACAATTTTTGTATTATCAACAAAAGCTTTATTTTTTAATGTTGTACAAGTTTTTTATTATCAACAAAAGTTTTACATTATTTTCATGTTGTACAATTTTTGTATTGTCAACTAAAGTTTTACTTTATTTTAATGTTGTATAATTTTTGTATTAACAAAAGTTTTACTTTATTTTAATGTTGTACAATTTTTGTATTATCAACAAAAGTTTTACATTATTTTAATGTTGTACATTTTTTGTATTATCAACTAAATTTTTACATCATTTCTATGCTGCACAATTTTTGTATTATCAACAAAAGTTTTACTTTATTTTAATGTTGTACAATTTTTTGTATTGTCAACTAAAGTTTTACATTATTTTAATGTTGTACAATTTTTGTATTATCAACAAAAGTTTTACATTATTTTAATGTTGTACAATTTTTGTATTATCAACTAAGGTGTAACAGTATTTTAATGTTGTACAATTTTTGTATTATCAACAAAATTTTTACATTATTTTAATGTACAATTTTTGCATTATCAACTAAATTTTTACATTATTATAATGTTGTACAATTTTTGTATTATCTACAAAATTTTTACATTATTTTAATGCTGTACAATTTTTGTATCATCAACTAAAGTTTAACACAATTTTCATGTTGTACAATTTCTGTATTATAAACTAATGTTTTACATTATTTTCATGTTGTACAATTTTTGTATTATCAACAAAAGCTTTATTTTTTAATGTTGTACAATTTTTTTATTATCAACAAAAGTTTTACATTATTTTCATGTTGTACAATTTTTGTATTGTCAACTAAAGTTTTACTTTATTTTAATGTTGTACAATTTTTGTATTATCAACAAAAGTTTTACATATTTTCATGTTGTACAATTTTTGTATTATCAACTAAAGTTTTACATTATTTTCATGTTGTACAATTTTTGTATTATCAACTAAATTTTTACATTATTTCTATGCTGCACAATTTTTGTATTATCAACAAAAGTTTTACTTTATTTTAATGTTGTACAATTTTTTGTATTGTCAACTAAAGTTTTACATTATTTTAATGTTGTACAATTTTTGTATTATCAACAAAAGTTTTACATTATTTTAATGTTGTACAATTTTTGTATTATCAACAAAAGTTTTACATTATTTTAATGTTGGGAATTTTTTGTATTATCAACTAAGGTGTAACATTATTTTAATGTTGTACTCTTTGTGTATTATCAACTAAATTTTTACATTATTTTAATGTACAATTTTTGCATTATCAACTAAATTTTTACATTATTTTAATGTTGTACAATTTTTGTATTATCAACTAAATTTTTACATTATTTTAATGTTGTACAATTTTTGTATTATCTACAAAATATTTACATTATTTTAATGCTGTACAATTTTTGTATCATCAACTAAAGTCTTACATAATTTTCATGTTGTACAATTTCTGTATTATAAACTAATGTTTTACATTATTTTCATGTTGTACATTTTTTGTATTATCAACAAAAGCTTTATTTTTTAATGTTGTACAAGTTTTTTATTATCAACAAAAGTTTTACATTATTTTCATGTTGTACAATTTTTGTATTGTCAACTAAAGTTTTACTTTATTTTAATGTTGTACAATTTTTGTATTATCAACAAAAGTTTTAGATTATTTTCATGTTGTACAATTTTTGTATTATCAACAAAAGTTTTACATTATTTTAATGTTGTACAATTTTTGTATTATCAACAAAAGTTTTACATTATTTTCATGTTGTACAATTTTTGTATTATCAACAAAAGTTTTACATTATTTTCATGTTGTACAATTTTTTTATTATCAACAAAAGTTTTACATTATTTTAATGTTGTACAATTTTTGTATTATCAACAAAAGTTTTACATTATTTTCATGTTGTACAATTTCTGTATTATCAACAAAAGTTTTACATTATTTTCATGTTGTACAATTTTTTTATTATCAACAAAATTTTTACATTATTTTAATGTTGTACAATTTTTGTATTATCAACAAAAGTTTTACATTATTTTCATGTTGTACAATTTTTGTATTATCAACAAAAGTTTTACATATTTTCATGTTGTACAATTTTTTTATTATCAACAAAAGTTTTACATTATTTTCATGTTGTACAATTTTTTTATTATCAACAAAAGTTTTACATTATTTTAATGTTGTACAATTTTTGTATTATCAACAAAAGTTTTACATTATTTTAATGTTGTACAATTTTGTTATTATCAACTAAAGTTTTACTTTATTTTAATGTTGTACAATTTTTTGTATTGTCAACTAAAGTTTTACATTATTTTAATGTTGTACAATTTTTGTATTATCAACAAATTTTTACATTATTTTAATGTTGTACAATTTGTGTATTATCAACTAAAGTTTTACATTATTTCTATGCTGTACAATTTGCGTATTATCAACAAAAATTTTACATTGCTTTAATGTTGTACACATCTAGGATTATCAACTAAATTTTAAGAGATAGATCTAAGTTCCTTATCATGGAATTTAAATATTTATTAGTATAAAGATTACATTTATTTTGTAAAAGATCGGAGAATTGACAGGTTCTTTTATTAAATGCTGATACATGGCGCTGGTGATGTTAAAATGCATAGTAAATAGACAAAACAATATTGTCGTTTGATGTTCATTGTATGTATTAGTCTCATGTTTACTATTGGGATTTACATTCTCCAAGGAGACATTGTAACTGATACGCAACATTGATTTGCTCCATATTTTTAGCGGGTCTGTTATGGTTTTTAACCACGGGATTTTGTGTTTAACACTTCTTATGAGAAAAAAGAAATTTGATTCTATCGTTGATATCAACAGAAAATAAATATCCATTTTGTCTTTTCTGCAACTCTAAAATTTAGTTAATTTTCGTTTTAGTAAAATACATTAATAAAGTTGGCATTGTGATGCTGGCTAATATTATTCATAGGTATACTAGTGTTTGTTTTAGTTGTTTATGAACAATATATTGTAGAAAGTGATCAATGGTAAGTACTTGCTTTATATGTTTAATTTGCATAAGTAATGCTTTGTTAGGTGACGTTATAAATTTTGCGCGATTTGTTAGAGTTTTAATCATAGTAAACTTATACCGTTGTATTCGTTATTAAAATTTATAAGGCTTCAATATATGCTAGTTGTTTTTTTCTATAGCTTATGTATCTGTTCATTATTTTCCATTAAAAATATGTTATCTATGTAGCGTACATATACACGGGCTTTATATAATTTTAACATATGATCTTCTTTAGATCTGCCGTGTCGAATTCACATAGCAAGATAGAGCCTAGACCAACAAGGAGGATTACTGTCGCCATCGGAGGTATGTTTTTGATTGTGACATGTAAAGATTGTGTTTGATATTGTTTTTTCGCCAATGAATTTCCTGAAGAGTTTGGTTCATTCGGAAAATACAGTTATATGAACAGATGTGAAAAATACACTTTTATAAGATAACAAAAGAGTTTCAAAGTGTAATTTCTAACATTATGAATCGAACTTAAAATAATATCTATAAGCTCTGAATATCTTTAAGCATCTAAGAAGTTTAGTATATTTGTTCTATTTACATTATATTATTGTCTATCCTTCTATTACTGGGAAACACATTACCTTTGAAATATTTACAAGAAAAGCATAAAAGCATACATTTTAGTCATTCAATGAATTTTAAAATTTATGTCGTGAAATGGTTAAATTTCAAATCAAAAGATTTTTATTAATCTATGTAAGACAAAGAATACATTTGAAATATTATAACTCCTTATCTGATAAGATTTTGATGTCTATCTTCAGAGGAGAAAATGTTAGCAAATAGTTATAATGGTTTTATAAACCATTATAACTATTTGCTAATATTTTTCCCTCTGAAGAGATGGTAGACATCGAAATCCTATAGGATAAAGAGTTATAATTTTTTTAAATGTATTATTTTCTTACATAGAATAATAAAACTCTTTGGATTGGAAATTTAAACATTTCAGCTGTCTGGAATTGCCTAAGTTTCCTTGTTAGATTCGTTGAAAAGGTCGATCCAAATGCTCTCAGGCAGAGCTTCCTAGTACATCACTCTGCAACTGCTCATGTGAACAACAGCAAATGGAGGACCAGCTGCAGAGTATATATGCATGTTATATAAAACGTGTGTAATGTTACATGTAGATGTAGATTGTATATATGCATAACTTCGGGACAATTCATAAGCGACTATAACGGAAAATATGTATCAGAGACATTTAACTATGTTTTAAACAGAAAATATGCAAATAAGTAAATTAAATAAAATTAAAAAAAGCTGCTATTCATGTTTATCATAAAATACATTCTCGATTTTATATAAACTGAGGATTAATCTTTAAACCTTAGAAGCCAGAACTTTTATTGAAATATTCTCTAACTTACATAGAACACACACACACACACATACACACACATACACACATATAGTGTTGGAAGTTTTTGGAAGATTTTTAAACCTTTAAAACTATAAAAAAAAGACTTATTTAATTTTTTTATTTTTATAATTTTTTAGAAAACTATTTACTCGGTAAGTCATTTAATTACCCGCAACTACCGCATTAAATTGCTCTCTCTCGAATATATATATATATATATATATATATATATATATATATATATATATATATATATATATATATATATATATACTCGCTTCACCTTATTGGTCCCTCAGTCCTCATTTTTTAATGAGTGATTTTTCTGACAAAGGGAGAAGAAAAAGCTGTTTTCTAGGTTGGCAGTATTTTTCGCGAACAGTTGGCAGAGATGGTACAAATTTTCTGTTTCTATGTCTATCCTTGTAGCCATATCACTAGTATGGGTGCTGGAGGTAAGCGTTTTATCTGGGCTGACGTTACCGCCTGATAGTCAGGGACCCGAATCATGGATTAACCACTAAGGAGGCTGTCCTATCAGCAGGTGCAAAGTACTGGGGCTGCTGTATTGCCATTTGGTGAATGGACTCTGGACCATGCAGTAGCTTCCTGTGGGACCTCTCGATGTCATATTAGTGGGTAATTGTTACGGCTTTACCTTATCATGTTCTACAAAAAAATCTTCGTTTCTTTTTCTCTCTTAGTTTCCCCTCTCTGTCCTGCTTTAAGTAAATCTGACGTCCTAGTCCACAAATTCCAAAATTCCATCATGACAAATTTCAAGAAAGAATACACGATTAAACCCGGTTCTCCAACTTCCAACGTAGACCCCTACTACCATGTCTCCTTCTCCAACATCCGGGGTTTACGTTCCAATCATTCCGAGGTTGAAACTCAATTACAGGAGACTAAACCAGACCTTTTATTATTCAGCGAAACTGGCATTGGATGGGCCTTCCATATAAGTTAACAAATTTACCGAATTTTCAGTACTAATGATACTATATTTTCCAATTTCTATTCTACACTCTTTAACCCTTATCCTTAAGTGGCCTCTTGATAATGTGGGCATTCCTGTGTAAATATATATATATATATATGTATATATATATATATATATATATATATATATATACATATATATATATATATCGTCAACCTCCTGCTAAAGGACTACACTCCACCACTAATATGAACACCTCTTGCTAAAATACTACAGTAATAAAGTTTATTATAATTTTTGATAACCAGTGCCAGTCTGACCAAACATCTCAACAGTCGTGATCCCATGCATTTGAAGAAAGAAAAGAATAATTTTTATTTTACGTTGTTGATTTATCTCTTATGTCTGGCTCTGTCTAAGACACACATCTTGACGGTTAATTGTTTGGTCGCCAGGTCAGAAAATCTACATCTATATGTCACATTACACACGTTTTTATCGGGTCCTAACACGTAGTAGCCTTCGTCGCGAAGGAGACAAAGAGAAGTAATTATAAAGAAATTCAACCGCTGTTTAAGATTTAAAAGACCGGTATTCCATTTGTACAACTACGCGATGTTCTTCGACTCCGTCGTGACGTCACCCACGTTCCTCCAACGTGATGTTCTTTCTATAAGGATGTTTATTTGAGTAACAGTTTGAGTGCTAGGACAAAAAAATTGGGCATTGATGTTGCATGTGACACAACAGTGTAGAACAATTTAAAGAGGTGGAAATCTCATTCATCAATAATTTCACCTACTCTTTGTCTGTGCCTGAATCTAAATGTAGATTCCATGAATAAAGTTTATTTCCTAGAAATGCACGCCTGTAGAACTAGCTCCTGTTTGCATGTTTTCTAGCTTACTTCAATATGGTCGTCTTCAAGTCCAACGTAAACAAGTTCTTGATGAGCCGTTCCACTTAAGTTAAATTTACCGTATTTCCACTACTAACAATTAATACGATATTGCACATTCCACTACTAACAATTAATACGATATTGCACATTTTACCCTTATCCTCGAATAGCTTATTGGTCTTGATATGTAAAAAGTGTAGGTCCCTGCATTAGAATTTTATATGCCCAAGGCTTGATGAAATATATTTAAAAAAAAACACATAACCACATGTACCTATTTTTGCGACACAATAAATACCAATCCTAAATTTTTGGACTATGTTTTGTTCTCTGACGAATCACAACTTCTGTTCGCATGGCATGTAAATAGAAAAATAAATTTACTGGAGTACAGCATCGCGGACAGATGTGATACAGAGTCTGTTACACTAATTAAAATGGATAATATCTAGCAATATTTAAAAATGTCTTCATCTGTTTGTAGATAAAACTAATTGGTTGGTTGGTGGAATTTTGTTTTACGGCATACCAACCCTTTTTAGTTTATAAAATACCAAATCCAGTGATTTTGAAGAAAAATATTTCAATAAGATATATTTGTTTTTTTCAAGTCAGTTTTTATTCAACCCGTAGTTGAGGCACTGATATGTGCAGTGTTGACCTGGGAGCAATGGTTATGAGTGTGGCTCCACACTCCTCAACGCCTACAATCTTGGGCCTCGCCATCGGATATAGTTTCAGGTCATATCCAGGACCGGGTAAACCTGAAACCTCCAAATTTGAATACAGTGCGCTATGTGATAAGACTAAAGAATTTTCGGCCATGTTTGTCACAATGCAGAGGGATTAAGACGTAGCATGATTCTAACAAGAACATTCTATAGATCACAAAATGATTCCTTAATTTGGTTTAGGAAGAAATTTCTGTAAACGTGAATAAGCAGGAAAAGTTATGTTAGTGGCCATTACTCACGGGGCTTACATCACTCAGATTTTTATCAGTGAGGGTGATAGATATTGCTGAGCAATCCCGGAAGATGTGTATTACTATTCATAAAAATAACTTTGTCAGTTTATTAAATATGTACAGATGAAAATATTTATATTCATCTATTTATTTTCATGCTGTTATCCCCACCCTCATAGTTGTTGTTTTACAGGTGGTTAAACGAAACAGGATAGGAATGCTGCGTCTCTTAACGGTATCCTTAGTAATTACTGTTTTCCATAGTTGTTTTAGTCTCACAAAGTTTTATCCAACTAATCCCCTGGGTAGGATTGAAACCGCTATCTTCAGACAATGCTCACTTGGAAAAATAGAGATTCAACAACTCCATCCATTGCACAGAGGAGCAATCAAGGTTGAATGTTTTAGTCTTATGAATCTAAGATGTTGTTCTTATCTTGTAGTCCATCCTCGGTCCGTATCGAATTGTATATTTTTTATGTAGGGAAACGTGTGATTTACCTAACTAGCACGTGTGCATAATTCAACGGGTCGGTCGTGGAATGAAATGAATGAAGAAGCAACGAACAAAAATGGCTGCCTTATCTCTTTATATGCCTGCAATGTGACCAATGACATTTATGTCTCCATTTCAGACAGTGATAATCAAGAGAAAACGATATTGCTTGACACGTTTAGGTTTTGGCTTAAACGTAGCACCCTTAATAATGAGATGCTCCTGGTTGGAGATAAAAGACGGTTGATTCAATTCTCGATAATCTATTACGGGCAAAATTTTGTCTTTAGTCGGTTGTTCAACAGCCATGAGCGGAATTAATCCTTTGGGTGGTCCCATACGTTCTTGTGAGTACGGTATTAACTATCCGTTATCAATCCACATCTGAAGTTCCTCTTCATATGCGGCTCTATTCTTCGTGGAAACTGTATACTTTGGAATGGTGTTGCACAGCCAATCTGGTGTCTGGCTCATAGTCCATTTCCACTTTGCAGTCCACACCTTTTCGTTGTCGTCAAACGTAGCACAGAATCCTTTTCTTCAATAGACATGGCTGCACAGACTTCTTTCCCTTCTCCAAGCGTTACACCTTCAGTCGCTGTGATTATGACGCCTCCTAGTGCTTGTACTGCTTCAATTCCAATCAACATGTCAGAGCCAAGGAGTTTTTCTTGCATCACCAGAACATCACCTTTGGCTGTGTCACCCTTCTCAGTACAGATCGTGACTGTCCCTTCACCACAACATGCTCGGGATAAACCATTGATCGGCATAATACCGACTGGTTGCTCCCGCCACATCTGACAGTAATGTGCACTAACTATAGACCGGGAACACCCCGTGTCTATGAGTGCTGAACACTGCACATCGTCAATTTTTACGCCAATGACCGGTAATCCTGTGTTTATTGGTTGGCAAGGGGCAAGGGGCTAGGGTGACGATAGTACTAAGCCCCCGACGCCGTTTCCCGAACAGTTGCGAGATATGTGCCCATACTTATTGCGGCGATAGCATTGTACTGTTCTCTGTGCTCGTGGATATACACACCTCCTATCACTCCGGCACTCTTTAGCAAAATGATTGGCCTCCCCACATTTATGGCACACTGGGCTTACACGCTTATTACTACCTGGGAGAGAATCTACTTTGCCTCCATGCGGTTCGACTGTTGCATGTTGAATACTAGTTGCTGCTGCAATTGGCTCCGGTTCCTTATAGATGTTTCGAGCTCGGGCTTATAACTCGTCTGTTGTCAATTCATCAATTCGTGACGATGCCCGCAACAGTTTGCTGACCTCCTCAGGTAAGCCTACTAAAAATAACTTAATATCTTATCGTTGACTCCACCAAATGGTAACGACAACGTTCGTAGGTCGGCTAGGTACACGTCAACCGTTTCCTTGGGGTGAAGTCGGCGGCTCATGAACTGTTGGCATGCAACAAAGGGAGCTGTACCAAACGCTGTATACAGGACAAATGGCACGGGCAGCTCAAATCAGAAGAGTAATAACAGGGGTGGATATCTTTTACATGACGTGGTACACCATCAATCAACATGATCTGAGGACTTATGAGTTTATCTATTTTTCCTCTGCTCTCCCTGAGCTATGGAGCCATAAATTTCATTGGTCACATTGCAGGCCTATAAAGAGATAAGGCAGCCATTTTTGTTTGTTTCTTCTTCATTCATTTCATTGCACGACCGACCCGTTGAATTATGCACACGTGCTAGTTAGGTAAGTAACACGTTTCCCTACATTTTATTTGAATCCTTTATATAGATAAATAATGTGGATGTTTATTTATTTATTTTCGGACTGATATCCTCTCTTCTGTTTATGACGATGAGAATAACTGTTGTCCAAACATAGTAAGACAACAACAGCTATGGAAGAAAGTAATTACTGAGAATACAGATAACACACTTAGTATTCCTATCCCAATGCGTTTAACCACATGGCAAAGGCCAGATTATTAGTTGTCCGAAAGGCCGTGAAACAAAAACTATGAAGTACGAAAATGAATAAATAAATGTCCAAATTACTCATTTCCAAAAAGGATTACAATAATAAATAACATTATAAATGTTAAGATGTTTTAATAGAAAAAAAATGATAGAACATCAATAATAATTAAAAGTATTTTGGCATCTAGTGTCTGACGAATCATTACGTAGAGGTCCCTTAAAGTGGCCTGCATTATAGGTAGATCTTGAATAAAACACACATTTCTTTTAGGTAGGGATCCAGAGTGAGTCAGAGAGCAGATTCAGTCGGAGTTGAAAGAGATAGAAAGACGGCCCACAGACGATGATGGCTCCCAGTAGAGGGGATCAAAATGCGTTACAGTAGAGCGTTACATTTTCCAACGGTAATAAAGTCGCTGCAAATTAAGCACAGATTTGTTGGCCCATTGGGAGGAATCTCTTTGAAGCTTTTCCGAGGATCCGAAAAAGAAGATCAAGGACAGACAAGGTATGTTTCCCGATTGGCCCGATGTGACCCCCCTTTAATTGTTATTTATTCTTTCTTTTGTAAATGGTGCTGAAAAGACAACTTGAGATTTGTTGGTTCATTGTGATTAAATTTTATTTGCAGCTTTTTCCAGGATCTATCAAGATAAGAGACGGACCAGGAATGTTTATCTGATTGACCGGATGTTTCAATTCCATTAAACTATTGTTGTCCCTTTCTGTTGTAAATGTTACATGTCCATTGCTAAACTGTATCGGTTAATATTTCAAAACTGCTGTAAATTATACATGTATAAATTCAACGAAGGATAAAAAAAACTACATTAGACGATTACACGTATATACAGACGCATTATTCATTAGAGGAACATTTTATACCACTAGACGATGCACAAGATTAGGCACGCGTACATAATATATGCTGCTCCAGTATACAACTAAACGATAATCTGTACCAAAGCAAGCCTTTTTTTACAAGATGATCACCACTTATCAAGGCCCGGAAGCCACTCAGGGATAAGGGGTATTGCATGTACAGTACGTTAGTGTGGGGACTTAATAAAAAAATGTCTACTTATGGGGGCGGTTTATCAGGACTTTGCTTACGTTGGACTTGAAGACATCCAGGTTGTAGTTAGGTGGGAAGCAGGCAGGCGGAACAGAGTAACACAGGCGTGCAGTTCTAATAAAAGATTTAGGGAATTAACGGGAGCAATTACAGCGAGAATAAGATAAATCGAAAGAGAAAGATTGTGATCAAGTGATTGATATCATTATGCACGATATGTACAATGTTACCTTTAACGTTCCCCTATCTATTCATTGCTTAGTTTTATAGAACACCTTTGCGACAAGCGTATCTAAATAACTAAAATTTGGAACAATGAACATACGAAGGCTAAAAATGAAGTCTAAAAATTTATTGCAATTTCATAAAAAACTTTGATAAAATTCAAGACATCTATTTTCCGGTGCGGGGCTCACATTAATAGCTGTGTTTTTCATACCAACTTAGGTTGGCCTTATTCTGTTAATCTGGTGTTTATATAGTCAATATAAAATGTCCAAATATAATATTTGGTCTCTGTAACTTAAATGTGAGCATTGCTTAAGTGAAATATTTGTGTAAGCAATTGAAAGAAGTTTTCTTTTTCCGACCAGACAAAAGAGAAAGACGTCTCGGAAAAAAAGCGTATTAATATTGACAGGCAGTACTATGACTCTAGTTAAATTTAAGCTTCAGTTGAATGCTAAGTATTTTTTTTATGTTCGATTTTTGTTAGATAAGTGTATTTAGTTTGTGGACGACATTACGTATTATTTTTTTTATAATTTTGTATTTTCGCCGTAAATTCTTTTGTTTACGAAAAAATTGCGACACGTTTGTCTGTAGATTTTATATATATATATATATATATATATATATATATATATATATATATATATATATATATATATGGGTGTATGTGTGTGAGTATGTGTGTGTGTGTGCATGTGTTGATGTTTGTGTTTGTCTCTGTGATTCCGTGTGTGGGTGTGGGTGTATAATGATCTTAAATAGTTTGACTTAATCCAAGATTATTCGTTATCTTTTGGTAACTAGCAGGCCGTACGCCGTTGACTAGTCGTAAAATACGCATAAATATTATATTTTGCTTCATAAAAATATGAGACATGCGCATGCAAGTATTGTGTCCACACCATTGTCAGTAAAAAAATAATACTCGAACTGAGATCGAAACTAAAACCTGCAGATAAAAAATATTTAGTCAACTTGACACGATTTACAAAACATTTTTAAACCGATTTAATCTTAACATAAGAAATCCATCATGTGAACCATTCACGCGAGCGAATTCGCAAAAACGCCGTCAAGCAGATAAAAATTAGAGGAGCCTCGGGTACAATTTTTTTTATATTTTCACCCCTTAGCAGCCCTTTTCCTCGGATGATAACCGATCAAAAAGTGTTCTACATATCTTATTACGCTATATAGAGTAAGTATAGGGAGTATATAGGTTGGGAAGTATCTTCACACACACTTTTATACATATAATAGATTTTCCTCTCTAAAATGATTAAGATATCTTCCTGTTGAAATTATTTATTTTGTCGTACTAGTCATATTGTAGATCTCATTTATGGGCGATTTTGTGGAACTGAATTATATGAAGATTAATATAAAAAAGAAGTTTGTACGAGAGATGTGAATAGAGAATTTCGAAATCAAAGCGGAGATCATAAATTTCTTCAAGCTTCACAATTCAAGAAAAAAATAGGTCTCGATAGATAACCCGTAATGTTTAATCATTATTTGTTTATCTTCAGGATATTTACACCGTTACGTGTTATTTAGAATCAAATACACAAAATATGTCAGGTCTTGATAATGTATTTTAATATCTCCTCCGGCGTCATTACTTTCTTTAAACATCCAAATTCTACATTTTTCCAATTATATTTAAACAGCTTTCTGCAAGGAGAGAACTAGAAAAGAAATATTTAAAATTTTACAATGACGCATCCCTTTCCGAATAGATTTAACACAAAATCAGCCCCAACGACACGTAACTGATTTAGCGTTAGAGTTGCACTAGCAGGAAAGATAGAGGATTTTTATTTATTTTTTATAATTTAGTTATTTTTTTAAAATAAAAATTGTAGAACTAATAAATAATTTTCTGGGAAGCATTAGAATTGCGACTAAAATTAATAAATTCTTAGATTTTCGTTTGTAGGGTTTAACTTATATGAAAGCAAATGCTCATATATTGGTAAATTAACAGGGTGATAAAAAATGCATGAATTTAAAACATTCAAAATCAGTTTAAACATTCAAAAATACTAATTATCACATTTAATTATTTTTACTCTTTTTTTTAAAGATAGATGACGGTGTTTTTTTTTCTTCTGAAATAAGCGACCACGTGAAAACTGCTCATGAGGTAAAATATTTGAGTTTAGGAAAGCAAAAGTGACGAAAACATTGCATAGATTAAAAATACTTAATCTATATACAAAGCTGAATGTTTGTGTGTGTGTCTGGTCACGAATAGGCTCCTATATGATTGACTATTTAATAAAACTAATTACATATAATGATAGAAGATATATCCAGACACAGGAATGGGTATGTTTGATCTGGAAGAACGCTGGTTCATTCAAATTTTGGGGTCTGCGTTCGCGCCTGGTCCACAAAGTGCAGAAATAAAAAAAAACGTTCACAGGTGTTTTTGATATAGATGTACATAATAATACTTTGATAAGTGTGTTTTAATTTAAATAGGGATTGTATAATAAAATTATGGGGTCTGCGTTCGCGCATGGCCTCCATAGAATGGAAATAGGCAGAAACGTTAATAAAGACTTTTCATATCTATCTGCGTAAGTATACTTTGTTATGTTCCAGTTTGAAGAAATATGGTATAATAAAGTGATAAAATGGAAATATATCACAAAGTTTACCAAGGAGTTTTAATATAGATGCACAGAATATTGTGATCAGTGTTTCAGTGTGAACAGGTATGGTATAATAAATTATGGGGTTTATCTATTTTATTTTTACTTTCATAATATTTTGCTTTGGTTTTGATACCCCCAAATTCGAAGCTATCTCTTTACAACCCTTCCTTTTCAATGTTTTATATATGGGGTTGGCATTTATTTGCCCCCCCCACCGAGCAAATTAGGCACAAGACCGATTTTTAATGTGAGAAGTGAAGGTGAAATGGAGACCAACTCATCGGGGAATAGGGGAGCTGGATAGTGACAATTGGTATGAAGGGTTGCCCCTACAGTGACCAAGGTTTTATATGTATGGGATTGGTATTTATTTGCTCCCTCAGCGAGCAAATTAGACACAAGGCAGATTTTTAATGTGAGGAGTGAAGAGGACATGGGGATTAACTCCCCGGGGAGTAGGGGAGTTGGATAGTGAAAATTGGTATGAAGGGTTGCCCCTACATTGACCGAGGTCTTATATGTGGGGCTGCCCCCACATATGGTCATTGCTTGCCGTATATACCGCAATAGATACTACACTTTGATTCTGGCCAAAAGACCAAGAAAAGCTGTATTTATTTGCTCCCCCACCGAGCAAATTAGGCACAAGGCCGATATTTAATATGAGGGGTGAAGGGGAAATGGGGACCAGCTCCCAGGGGAGTAGGAGAGCTGGATAGTGACAATTGGTATGAAGGGTTGCCCCTACATTGATCAAGGTATTATATGCGGGATTGCCCCCACATATGGTCTTTGCTTGTAGTATCCGTCGGAACAGATTGTATTTATTTGCTTCCCCACAGAGCATATTAGGCGCAAGGCCGTTTTTTAATGTGGATAGAGAGAGGGGGGAGGGAAAAGGGGACCATCTCCCGATGGGTGGGAAATGGGAGCTCGATAGTAACTGTTGGTATTAAGGGTTGCCCCTACATTGACCAAGGTCTGATATGTGCAGTTACCCTCACATATGGCCTTTGCTTGCAGTATCTGTCGGAACAGATACTACACTTTGAGGTATTTATTTGCTCCCCCACCGAGCAAATTAGGCACAAGGCCGATTTTTAATATGAGGAGTGAAAGGGAAATGGGGACAAACTCCGCGGAGAGTAGGGGAGCTGGATAGTGACAATTGGTATTAGGGGTTGCCCCTACATTGACCAAGGTCTTATATGTGGGGTCGCCTTCACATAGGGTCTTGCAGTATTTATTTATTTGCTTCCCCACTGAGCAAATTAGGCACAAGACCGTTTTTTAATGTGGAGTGAGAGGGAGGGGGAGGGAAAAGGGGGCCCAGATCCCTAGTGGTGGGAAATGGGAGCTGGATAGTCACCGTTGGCATGGAGGGTTGCCCCTTCATTGACAGAGGTCAGATATGTTGGGTTACCCCCACATATGGTCTTTTCTGGTCTTTGCTTGCAGCATCTGTCGGAGCAGATGGTATTTATTTGCTCCCCCACTGAGCAAATTAGGCACAAGGCCGTTTTTAATGTGAGGTAAAAACCAGCTCCCCTAAAAGTAGGCAAAAAGGGGGCACTCTGGTTACCAAAAATAATAATTGTCCCAGTATAGAGGGTTTCCCCTCCATTGACTGGTACAAATTATCTTAAGTGCAGCATCTGTCGGAGCAGATACTAGACTTTGATCTTAACAAAAAGGCCAAGAAAAGCTTAAAAATCTAAGAACAGCATCTATTAAAAACATTCGTTTTATCTTAATCAAAAACGCCAAGCACAAAAGTGTTACGGACAGACCGACCGACAAACAAACTGACCAACCGACGGAGTAACTAAAACTTACATAAAAGGTAAATGTATTTGATTTACTTCAAAATAGTTTTATTTTTTATTTTAATACGATAGAACAAATATAATTGTGGTTTGCTAGCATTATTCGGGTGCTTTAATTGCGCTCTTACAGTTTGGTTTGGGCTTAAGATGCCATTTAATACATAGATCGTACAGAGAAATAAAAAAAAATGTCACATTCAAAAGAAAAACAGGAATTTAAACAGCGTCACACTTCCGTCTAAGTTGATTATCAAATTATCGGAATGAAATTGTGCTGATTTTCTTTGACTCGAGACTTCAAAGGAAGATCTATCAATCTTAAATCAGTCTTTGCCCAATTTTGTTGGTACACAACCTATAAATGGTTCACTGATTTCTTATCGGCATCCGTTCTAAGGAAATTGGGGTTGAGTAGACAAGTTATCATGTGATAAGTTGTACCAACAGATTTCATAGAGTTATCGGTTTCCTTTACTTCTATACTATTCTTATATATAGAAGATATATGGATCGTGCCATTATAAACATTTCAATCGATAAGTATTAAACTTGTAGAGATAAATTAGTTTAAAAACTAGCCTATCAAATAGTTACGCGTAAAGCGAACACAGAGACACTAGTGGTAAAACGGAAAGAACAGGCAAATATCGCCCCTTTTCAACTCGCCTACAGCAATAGGCGTTGATAACAACGTGCCTTTTATTCTTCCTTCTTTATTTTTTTCCTTCTTTTTCTCCGGGAGCGCGACTGGACAGATGTTGCGCCACGCGTTCCGAGTTTGTTTTACAGACGCAGACCGACTCGGTAATAAATAGAACTAATGCGTACTGATCCAACCTTACAGAGGTAAGCTTAACTTTGCAGAACCAGTAACCAACTCTACAACCCGATGAATTACCTCTGTAACAACATTAAGCAAATTGTTAATCTTAGCCCAAATATGGTCACCAGTTATCAATGTACGCAATACACATATTGCCTCATGCATTTCCATAAAAACGTATAGTTTGTATAAAACATGTATAAATATTTGCTACTAACTAAACTAAAAACTAAATAATGCACTAAAAGAATAAACTCTATTACAAAAGAGAATTGATGTATAAAATAACGAAAATTATTGTCTTATTTGTAACCCTTTCTTCATGTATTTATAGGTTTAACTATGACTGTTCTAGCGTTTCTGTTTCTGGAAAATTAAATTCTTTATTCTGAAAGAGTCAGTTTCTTGAATATGTTCGCTTTAGTCAGGTAAATTTCTATTGTTGTAGACGTAATTGTATAGCACAATCTGTTAGGTATACAACTATACCGAGGACACAAATAGTTTACATACAACAGTATTTGGATAATGTGAGTTTTTTAAGTATACCTTGTAAAGAGGATAATATATTGTATTTGTCTATTAAAAAACGCTATGAAATTTAATTATATGTATAACGTATTCGTAGTTCAGAGTTAGACCATATATCTTCTATATATCTATAAAAACAGAGATGTGTGTGCCACAGACGATTTCTGATTGGTTAATCCAATAATCACATCTCCTAAAAAACTATGGTTCGTAGGCTCTTAACTTTACCATAAAATATTATGGCTTTATTTATTGTCCATCTTGGAAGGGTTTAATTTTTTCCTAACTTGCGATCTGTTTGGTTAAGAATCAAGATGGCTGAATTAATAATTACTCGCTTGTCGCATTGATTTTTTTCTTTTTTCGCTATAAAAAAATAACTACTTGATGAAATTACGTGATTTTTTCTGTAGGAAAACTTTATCCCATGACGAGTACGTACAATATATTTTTTAAAAAATATTTTCATTTTTAATGTCAATGGAAAACTGCACAAGAACCCGGGTTTGTATTACTGTACACATAGATTCGAAAAAGTTGTCAAAAAACAAATATATAACAAATAAATGTTATCAAAGACAAGATAAGTTACTTTTCTACCAAACTGGATTTTTCGTGTTTTTATTCAATGTAACATATTTATTCAGCTCGAAAAACGGGTTTGTATTACTGTACACATTGATTCGAAAAAGTTGATAAGATACGAAACATTATGCATAATATAAACACAGCACGAAAAAAAACGTTGTGATCCATTCCCAGCACACGCGCACACACGCGCACACACACACACTCTGGCGTTAGCTGCACACACGTACAGACAACACGAAAACAAACGTTATTAGTACTACTATAATTTCCAGCACACGCGCACACACGCACACACACTCACGTCCACTACTGTCCTTGGCTACGTCACGTTGTTATGGCAACCAAGCCCGCTGACTAACACCAAGACCGTCTTAAAACGTCTTTATAACGAAGGCCACGTTAACACGCGATAAATACACCGTAAATTTGATTTTCTTCATTTCTACGCAAATATTACGCAAATATAAATCATATAGAATATCTGTATGAATATAATTACACGTAATAGTTAAATAAAGATGATCATCGTATAAGAGAACCGAAAAAAAACTAATAGGGAATTAATTAAAAACGATAAAAAATATGCACATTAGCTAGATCTTTTGTAAATGAAGGCAATTCCACGACTCATAAATTACAAAGTTGTATTTTCTTTTTAAATAAATAGAAAAAAGGGGTGTTGATAAGACTATCAATACACACAAAAAAATATAGATTTATTTTTGGGTAAAGTTCCCCCGGGTTTTCCTTTCACTTCAGTAAATAATGGTATTTTGTTATATATATGGCGTACTATTATCCTTATATATTATATTTATGTTTATATATATATATATATATATATATATATATATATATATATATATATAAGTGATAGTGTCTGTGTGTGTCTGTGCGTCTGTGTGCATTTACCTACGCTAAAACTCTGTCAATTTTAAGCCTAGAGATTTGAAATTTGATATACAGGGTACTGAGATTTGGGAAAATCGATGTGATAGGTTTTCGACAGAAATTTGGCGATTAAGTGGTCAATATTCAACGATTTGACCTTTGAGAACTCTACCAAACTCCTCCTACAATTTTGGGTCTAAACACGTGATATTTTAGATATAGATTCCTTGGACATGGATCTAACTTATTACCTTTACTTGATCCCTAAACAATAAATAGTAAGAGGTAATAATAGGGGTCAAAGTTTTAAAAAATTGACCGTTTTTTTTTTCTCAGCATTTACTTCAAAACACCTGGGCAACGCCAGGCACCGATTGCTAGTATATATATATATATATATATATATATATATATATATATATATATATATATATATATATATATATATGGTCTAACTCGGAACTACGAATACGTTATACATATAATTACATTTCATCATATATATATATATATATATATATATATATATATATAATATAAAGCTGAATTTCTGTGTGTGTCCGGTCACGAATAAGCTCCTATATGGTTGACTGTTTAAAAAAAAAACTGATTACATATAATGATAGAAGATGTACAGAGACACAGGAATGGGTATGTTTGATCTGGGAGAACAGTGGTTCATAAAAATGCTTAGGTCTGCGTTCGCTCCTGGTCCACAAAGTATGAAAATACGCAATTAAAAATGTAAAAAAAAGTTTACTAGTATTTTTGATATAGATGTACATAAGCTTATTTGATAAGTATGTTTTAACTTACATAGGGATCGTATAATAAAATTGTGGGGTCTGCGTTCGCGCCTGACCGCCATAGAATGGAAATAGGCACACACTTTAATAAAGACTTTTCATATCTATCGTAATTATACTTTGATAATTATGTTTCAGTTTGAAGAAATATGGTATAATAAAATTATGGGGTGTTCGTTCGCGCCTGACCTCCATACAATAGAAATATGTCACAAAGTTTTACAGGGTTTTTTAATATAAATCAACAGAATATTGTGATTAGTGCTTCAGTGTAAACAGGTATGGTATAATAAATTATGGGGTTTATCTATTTTATTTTTACTTTCATCACATTTTGCTTTTGTTTTCGTACCCCCAAATTCGAAGCTATCTCTTTACAACCCTTCCTTTTCATAACCTATCATACTTTAATAAATCAGAGTCCATTTGCTGTAGGCTGTTGTTGAACCCAGTCAACGACGGGTACTTTTGATAGTATATATATATATATATTATATATATAGTATATATATATATATATTGCTAGTATATATATATATATATATAGTATATATATTGCTAGTATATATATAGTATATATATATAATGTAAAAAAACTATATTTTGAAACAAGTTGGCCAGTAACAGACAAACACGCACACACACACATATATATATATATGTATATATATATATATATATATATATATATAGAGAGAGAGAGAGAGAGAGAGGGGGGAGAGTGTGATAGATAGATAGATAGATAAGACCAATGAATAAAAAATTTAACGAGCCAAATCGGAGATGCGCTGCTATACAACTCATGCTCTATATCGATTCAATATATGATAACATGACCATTGCCAATAAATATATGTTTTTAATATAAGAAAAATGAATATCTTTAAATAAACTTGATTTTAGATAAAACAAAAATTTCGTCGGTTGGGATATTTCATCTTTAAATTAGCAGAGACAGAAAAGGCGAAACATTGTTTCTGATTTCCAGAGTGTTAATTTGCGTATGTGATTTGGTAGAGATTTATTTCATGATAAAATAATACAAGCTTATGTTGCTTTCCTATCAATAACATTAGCAGCAAAACATTTAGATGTTTTAGTTGTAATAAACGATAGTTTATTCTGGCTCGTAAATGAATAAGCAGTAGTAAACATTTCTTCTACTTTATGCGTAATTGAAACAAATGGTCATACAACATCCCTCCCTCCTTATGTACAGAGGCTTTCTATAATTTTCGTATTATACAAAATCTTGCAGAATGCACTGGCTTGAAAGTAAAGGGTAGACAATGCAATGCTTTTCATGGTAACACCCATTCACAGATAGGTGGACCAGTTTTATGGTTCCATCTTGTCATAGCAGCTTTTGGTCGCCCCATTGCTTTACCCGTGCGGAGGGGGGCGTTTTACAGTAAAAAAGAAAAAAAAGAGGTGTGGACAACCGCAGAAGAGGAGATTTCCTCGGCAATTGTCTACTTTATAATTCTCTCCTTGTGTGGTGCACAGCTGTAGTTTGGTTCTTCCTGAGATGTTGTTAGAGGTTTGACCTGAATGTAAACGTTTTTTTCTCGACTTCATCTTCAATTGATACACGATACGACCTTCGATTATTAAGTTAATAATATTGCTACCGATATTAGTGTTGCCATTATCATTGTAGATTTTATTTCTATTGTTGTTGGTGGCGGTAATGGGAATATTGGTGGTGATGGAGGAAAAAGGTCGTGAGGAGATCTTTGACCTAGGTGGGGAACCCTCCTAGAGATAATGTCTCGATAAAACTATTGGTGGTGGTGTAACCTTAAATCCACTAACCCCATTTATGGGAGAATATCACACCAAATATTGACAATAACGACGTGAATGAGGCTATAATAGCTTGTGATGGTATCACGTCAGGTAGGTGGCCAACTGGTCAACAGGGTGGGTATTGTAGTCATCATACAACTGTGCGAAATTCTGAGGATGTGGCTGGATATAAGGGGACATGTAACAGGAAATGTAAAAAAAAAAACGTGGACGGATGAGGAAAGAAGAGTACTGTGGGAATGCTTTGTAAGAAGTGGAAGTACCAAATCTTGTGGATATATCCGAAAAGTGAAGGAAGAATGGGACTCGAGAGGAGGAGGAGCTAGTTGTTTCGCGAGTTTCGTATCCCAGTTAAAACAAATAAAAAATAACAACCTACTTTCAGTGATTGCAAAAGAAGATATTGAATGGATCGTCAGGAATGAAATGAATAACGAAATTAAAATTGATGAAACTAGCTCTGATGAAAGAACTGAGAGAGTGGAAGTGCAGAAGGGACATGGAGGCGGACAACTGAGGAGGTATGGAATCCTATGGTTAGGGGAAGTAATGAGAAAAGGTTTAAAGGATAATTGACTCTGAGATAATGGAGTCAGTGAAAGGAGCAGATGTATGGAGAAGTGGTGCTGAAGTTCGAACTTTGACTTCTGTAGAAAAAGAAGTACTTCTGAAGTTAAGAGAGGTTCTTCTTAGAGACGATATCATAGAGATTCCAATATGAAGAGTATTGATAGGGGGAAGGTGAAAAACGAGGTAAAATAACTAAAGGAGTAATTCACAACATCATAAGAAAGAACATATTGATTACGGAACTTAACAGGCTTCTGTGTGCAGTGGCATACGTTATTGCGAATCGTCTTGGCTTATTACAGAAGAAAAAGGGAGTAATGAAGGATAGAAGGCAACACTGGCAGAGACAGCTTGAAGAAAGTATTAAACGGTGGCGGAAATACATTGGTAGGATCGATGAAATAAGAAAAGGAGTTAAACTAGGACAGAAAGCCAAAGATGGGCTATAAAGGAGGTATAGATTGCTGGAAAAAGGAACGATGAACATTTCAACAATGTTGAAAGAGAAGGTAAACACTGGTGGTATGAACATTAGGAACTTTGTTGGAAAAAGTCTTGCATTTCGGCAGAACAACCTTTTTCGGAACAATCAGTCTAAGCTGTATAAAGAATTAAATTGTAGTAAACAGGCGGGAAATAACAATACTCAAAATGCAAAAGATGCAAGGAAGTTCTGGAGTGGGATTTGTCTGTCGAAGGGCGATATAATGAGAAGGCTTGCTGGTTGGGAGAGGTCAGCGAAAAGCTATCAGAAATGCAGCAAGTGAAGAACGTTGAGATAACCATCGATGACGTTAAGGTTGGCATACGAAGGATGACAAACTGGAAGGCACCTGGTCCAGATGGAGTTATGGGCTTCTGGTTTAAACAGTTTCCATGTTTTATCTACCTATAGCTGCTGCTCTTAAAAGGGTTGTAGAGTCGGGAGATGTCCCTGATTGGCCTGTGAAGGGAAGAACAAAACTTTTTAGAAAAGATCCTGCAAAAGGAACAGGTAATAATAATTATAGACCAATTACATGTCTGTTGACTGGAATATTTGCGGAGAAAATTTATGAACATCTAGAGAGTAATAGTGTTTTTCCTGAAGAGCAAAAGGACCGCCGGAAAGGCTCGAGAGGTACTAAAGAGCAACTACTAATTGATAAAACAATAATGCAGGATGCGAAGAAGAGGAGGAAGAAGAGGAATCTGAGCGTAGCATGGATCGATTACAGAAAGGCTTATGACATGGTTCCTCATTCATGGATACGTGAGACCCTATTGATGATGAAGGTTGGTGAGAATGTGGTAGGGCTTTTGAAGACAAGTATGGCTCAATGGAAAACGGTGCTGACAGGAAACAGAGAGGAGATGGGGCAGGTTGGCAATAAACGTGGGGTATTTCAAGGAGATTCGTTATCGCCACTTCTTTTTGTAATGATGATGATGCCACTGAGCATCCTCTTGAAGAGAGAAAAACTGGGGTATAACTTTGGATATGGTGACAGACGCCTCAACCATCTACTGTTTATGGATGATTAGATAATATTCAGTAGAAATGAAAAGGAGCTTGTTTGTCCTTCAGTCCTCATTTCCAATGAGTGATTTCTCTGACAAAGGGTGAAGAAAAACTGCTTTTCAGGTCGGTAGTACTTTGTAAACAGTAGCCTGAGATATCGGAAAATAAGGGTGCTGGAGGTAAACGTTTCATCTGGGCTGACGTTACCTGCCTGATAGTCAGGGACCCGAACCTTGGATTAACCACGAAGGAGGCTGTCTTATCAGCAGGTGCAAATATCGGAGTTGCTGTATTACAATTTGGTGAATGGATTCTGGACAATACGGTAGTTTCTGGTAGGGTCTATCGATGTCATACTAGTAGGTAATTGTTACAGCTTTACCTTATCATGTGCTACAAAGAAAATGTTGTTTTGTTCTCTCTTATTTTCCTTCTCTTTCCTGTTCCTACCAAGTCTACTGACCTGCTCCACAACTAGCCAAACCTAAACATGAAAAATCTCAAAAAACGAAACAAAACACGATTAAACCTTATCCTCCAAGGTAGACCTCTACTACCAGGTCTCCTTCTCCAACATCAGGGGTCTATGTTCCAACCTTCCAGAGGTTAAAACACAATTACAGGAGACAAGACCGGACATATTCTTTCTAAGTGAAACTGGCCTAGGGCCAACCACTTCCCTGGACGAATTCATAATTAAAGCATACTCTAACTTAACATCTAAGTCTGACCCCCAAGATCACTATGGGCATGGAATATGTGCCTACATCAAAGATGGCTTTCCATGTGTTAGGGATATCTCCAGAGAAGACCCTAATTTACCTTATATCTGCTTCCGGGTTGACCTAGCTTACAGCACTGCATGTATATTTGCCCTCTATCTCCCCCCACAACAGTGGAAATACTATCTAAGAGCATATCTGAGAAAATTGACCACGTCCTGTCTGATAATCCTTCGGCTAACATTCACATTTGCGATGGCTTCAATGTCCAGGCTGACCCACTCAAATAAAACCGATGACGAGGGGAGGTTCTGTCATGATTTTGCCACTGACTATGACTTCACTCAGATTGTTCACGAACCCACTCGTGTGCCCGATACTACCGGTTAGCATGCAAGCCTTCTAGACCTTTTCCTCACAACTTCCCCTTAGCTATGTTCATGTTCCGTTCTATCTCCTCAGGGATCCTCCGACCACTCTGTTGTAGCAGTTAAAATATAAATGAAATGTAATAAGTCTTCAGGTGTACCTCTCCACCGTACTGTATACCGATACTCTATGGCTGACTGGGATAGATTCCGTACATTCATACCTGACCTACCTCTGCATTTCATGTTTAAAATGGATGTGTCCTCTATAGTATCAGACCTGACCAAATGGTTAATTGTAGGCATTGACCGATTCATACCATCCAAAATTCCAACAAAAATCTAACAGTCAGCCATGGTTCTCCCCTGAATGTGCTGCTGCATCGCGCACAGAAATCACTTTTTCCATAGCTACCAACGTAATAGATGTACTGAGACTAAAGCTGTTTTCAGGACTGCCATTCACAACTGTAAAAGAGTAATAAAAAATGAAAGATACCTATATGCGTAATCCGTTAAATCCAAAGTAGCTGAGAAGCGGCTTGGTCCCCACCAGTTCTGGCAAATAGCAAATATGATCTTGAACAGAAGCGTGCGTTCTATCCCTACTATCATCAATGGACCTTAGGTCATCTCGTCAGCATCAGACCAGGCCAGACTATTTGCCAATAACTTTGTAGCTAATTTTACCATATGCGACGAATGCCATCAACTCCCCGTATTTTCTCCTATAACAGACAACACGCTATGCAACATACAAATATCTGTGCGTGAGTTCGCCAAGCAAATCAAGAACCTTGATTCCAGTAAAGCAACTGACTCAGACGGCATTCCAATTATAAGGTTGAAAAATCTCCGACCAGAACTTGCCCTCCTACTTACAAAACTGTTTAAGCGTTGCCTTAAGTAGAAGTGCTTTCCAACACCCTGGAAAACCTCATCAGTATGCCCTGTATTTAAGAACTCAGGTGAAAAGTCATCTCCTTCTCAGTACAGACCAATAAGTCTCCTGTGCCATGAGTAAGTTGTTGGAATCAATATTAAATAAAGAGGTAGACAACCACCTCAACAGAAACAACCTTCTTAGTGACATGCAATATGGTTTCCGATCTGCAAGATCTACAGCAGATGTGCTAACGATTATATCTCATAGGATTAGTGCATCTCTTGGAAAAGGCTTCCTTTCCAGGGCAATTGCTCTTGACATATCGAAGGCCTTCGATAAGGTATGGCATAAGGGCCTACTTCATAACATTTCCAGCTACGGTATCACTGGAAATGTTTTCTCAATCATTGAATCATTTCTCTCTGATAGGTTCATAAGAGTAGTGGTTGATGTGCAGAAATCAGAGGCCCATATTATTAATGCTGAAGACCCTAAGGGGTCCATCCTGGGCCCAACTCTCTTCCTGATCTACATCAATGATCTCCCAAAACACATACTTAAATCATTCGTTGACATATATGCTGATGATACGACTATCTATGGCAACCCATCAAAGGCCGTAAACGACAAAGTTCTCTCGAATTCTCTTTCCTCTGACCTTGAGCGCGTGGTACAATGGGGGAAGAGGTGGCTGGTCACTTTTAATGCATCCAAAACCAAGCTTCTATCTTTACATCATCAACGCTCTGATCACCATCCGGCATCAAATGAAATGGATGGCTCTCGTCTTGGAGAATCCATGTTTTTACATTCTTCTGAGTTTGACCTTTACTCCTGATTTGAAATGGAACACGTACATCAGGTCGGTTGCCAAGGACGCTGGGAAAATGGTGAGATCCTTCTACGGCTCCAGAAGATATCTCACTACTGATACGATTCTCTATCTGTATAAAGCCCAAGTACGTCCAAGGATAGAGTACTGCTGCCACATCTGGGCAGGAGCTGCTAAAAACACCTATACTGCCTTGACAAAGTACAAAATAGACTTAGTATTTAGTGGGGGATGCTCTTTTCCTTTGCCTCCAGCATCTCTCCCAGAGAAGAGGCGTTACCTGCCTGTCTTTGTTTTATCGTTATTTCTATGGCAAGTTCTCGTCTGAGCTCCAATCTCTCGTCCCCCCTCGCCAATCTTTCACGAGAACCACCTATCTGGGTAAAACTGTCAATAATTTTCCCCACCTTTATCTCTGCCTAAATCCAAACGCAGATTCCATCAGCAGAGCTTCTTTCTCAGAAGTGCACGACTGTGGAACTCTCTTCTGTTTGCCTGCTTCCCACCTGACAACAACTTAGATGTCATCAAATCCAACATAAACAAATCCCTGACAAACAACCCCCTTAAGAAAGAAACACTATCAAATCTCCAATACTAATGATTACTACAATACTATCTCATTGATTACTGTACACGCAATAACCCTTATCCCTGAGTGGCCTCCGGGTCTTGATAAGTGATGACCCCAATATAAAAAAGGAACTTGTGGGGACATACTCAGAAGACATTGGGTTGGAGTTTGGGATTCGTAAATGTGGGTGCTGGTGATGAAAAGAAGAGTAAAGGTTCATTCGAATGGACTAGTGCTGCCAAATTGAGAAATCCTAAAAGAAATAGAAGATACAGGATATAAGTACTTGGGAGTTCTGGAGGGTGTAAGCATTATGAATAGAGAAATGAAGCAAAAAGTCAGGAAGGAGTATCTTAGAAGAGTGAAACTAATTGCAAAGTCGAAACTGTATGGAGGAAACCTGATGAAAGCACTAAATGCATGGGTAGTCAGTGCTTTGAATACAGTGCGGGAATTTTAGAATGGTCTGACAAGGATTTGCATGCCATGGATATCAAAACAAGAAAAACTTTAGCAATGTTTGGTATATTTCACATTCGAAGTAGCGTAGCAAGGCTGTATCAAAAGAGGAAAGATGTTGAGAGAGGATGGAAAAGTGTACAAGATTGTGTTAGAACAAATGAGATGTCGTTAAAGGAGCATGTGGTTAGAAGCGAGGAGTGGATGCTTAAGGTTGTGGCCAATGAAGTAGAGGTATGTGAGACCAAGGCTGATTATGTGAAACGTATGGATAGAGAAAGGGCAGAGGAACTGTCTAGGAAGAAAATGCATGAAGGTTCTTCCAGGATATACCAGAAGTGGCTGATGAAAGAGCAGGCCAATGGCTTAGAGCTGGGTATCTGGCTAAGAGTACTGAAGCCTTTGATTGTGCAGTACAAGAGCAGGCATTAGGAACACGATTGTTCAAAAAAGTGGTTATAGGAGAGGACCTTGCTGCAGAATGCCGGATTTGTGGTAAGACCCCAGAGCAAGTTGCGCACCTTGCAGCAGAGTGTAGTGGACTGGCCCATAGAGAGTACCTCAAAAGACACGATCGCATGGGACTCAGGATATATTAGGAGGTGGGTAAGAGGGGGGTGAATTATGCTGGAAAATTGTTTGAGGAGGTGCCTGATGAAGTGAGAACAAGTGAGGATAGCAAGGTAGAGGTATGGTGGGACAAAAGTGTCATAACGCCCAAGCAATTGGAACATAATCGTCTGGGGTTGGCCCTCATTGACAAGGTCTCCAAAAACTGGCAGATTGTAGACTTGTCAGTACCCTGGGACAGGAATGTGAGAGAGAAGGAGAATGAGAAGTGGAGCAATTATGCTCCATTGGCTTTGGAGACAATGCGTATACACGAGGTTAAAACACAAATAATCCTGGTCGTAGTTGGTGCACTAGGAGTAGTATCATGTCGTTTGGAGGAAAATTGAAAATACTACAAATCCCCGATGTGTTAGGCGGCCTTCAAACCTCTGCAATTATAGGTACCACCAACATCCTTAGGAAAACCCTTGATCTTTGAAGCTCCTAGTTTGAAGCCGGGATTAAGGGAAATCCTCTGGAAATGAATCCCATCCCTTTCCAGAGAGAGGCTCATAAACAAAATCAGAATTATTCACCCTCAATTTTTAGTGATCCGGTTCTTCTGAATAGTCATTAAAAAAACTTTTGATTTATTTACTGTGTTACGGCTTGATATACAGCATAATCACGTTGACAAATCGGTTCCCACCGGAGCAGCGAATGTAAGCAACGCTTATCCTTGTTAATACATAAATGGGTAATAATTTGGGACGTCCAGGTGATCTACACTTCGTATCAAATTATTAACAAGTTTATATTTTTTTAATATTTAAGGAACGAGTGAATAAAAATCCATGAAAATTTGGGGGAGTACTTACAATACTATTCAGCTACTCCAGTCAGAAAATAACATTATTTAAAGCAGTATTAGCGACAATATGGCAGAAAATATGAATATCTGTTGATTTCAGTGTGTCAAGTTATTAGCGAGCTTGAGAAAAAACACAATATACCTATAACTTTTTATTGAAATAATTTTCAAACATTAAATGAACAAGGAAACATGCTTAGAACACAATAATTATATAGTAATTCCTACGTTGACATAATTAGTAAGGGATATGCGACCCTTTTTTATGAATGACTTGTGAAAGACGGTGGTCTACAGAATGTGTGATTTCGTCAACAGTAATTCCTTGCGATACCTCTTGGAGAGCCCCCCATAATTCATCTTTGCTCTTAAATTGGCGTTCACCTTCATAGAGGCATCGCTTCATGATACTTCAAAGATTCTTAATTGGATTAAAATCTGGTAAATTTGCAGGCCACACCATCTCCCGTAGTCAAGAGGACCCTAGTTGTTGCAAATATTCTTTTCTTTTGTTTGCTGCATGCGACGAGGCCTTACCCTCCATAAAAATAATGGTTTTTCAGAACTTCAACTTTGCCTCAACAACCATGGTTCAAAGTGCACTTTAGAAAAGCTATGTAAGCATTTGACGTCATTTTTACGCCTTCTAAGACTCTCCATGGGCCAACTAAAGTGCCTCCGATATTTGCAGCTACAATCATGCTCCCACCACCTCCTTGTTGGCGCCTTAAACGCTGATGACAATATCGTTCATGCCTCAGCCATCTGCGCAATCAAAAGTTACACGCACTTCATCCGTGAAACAAAATCCGTTTTCATGTTGTCTTCTAACCATTTCAGTCGGTTTGGTATGTGATGTTGCTTTAATGGAGGCTTTGTCACAAGCTTAACAGATTTTTCCACCTATTCAGAAGGCGACATCTAGTTCTTTTTTTTAGACATTCTTCAATCCGGCTTGGTCAAAGACTTCTCGACTTGTCTGTCGAGGGGTTTTAACAAATTCACGTTTAAGTAGAGAACCGCGTGAAACAGCTGTAGATTTACCTTTATCATCTCCTATACATACCTTTGTTCTTCACAGTTTGATGGTACCTTCCTACCATTTCCGATATTTCGAGGGTCATTTTACCTTTTGCTAGCTGTTCTGTAATAGTACTCTTTTCAGAACTACTCCAACCACATTTATGACCTATTTTGCACAGTTTGCGCAGCTCAGCATTGCAAATGTTTCTGAAGCTTTTTTATACGAAACTACCGGTAAGTTTCTGAAAATGGTAAAAAATGTTATTTCGTTAATAATTTGACACGCAGTGTATGTACTCTCTGCTTACCTCGACACTATTTCCACTTAGTTCTGTGCCTTTATTTGCCAGTAACGATTCTGTAAAAGTGTGGTTGAGGATGGTGCAATCCCTCTCAATTACACCCGCAGCTACCCTTACACTTGTGTCGATTGTCTTTTGAGACTGAACGGATGCATCGGTGTCCAGACATCTCCTTAATTCTCCGCGAACTGTTGTTTTTCTTTTAACATTTTTTATGTTTTTGTGTAGGATACATAAGTGTATCAGAGTAAATTATATTTTGAAGGCTAGTTCTAAAGTAAAGTTATGTCTGTTCTAAATAATGTATAAAGCAATCTAACACAAAGCTAAAATGAATCTTACCACTATCATTGTTACTCAGCAAAAATGCGGACAATGATGATGGATGGATTTATTACCTAGGATCGGAGTTTTTAGAATAAAAGACACGTTTAAAAGAGCCGCTAAGCGTGTTAGCAGCAGCAGTAGATGTGTGGCACGTATGTAAGTCACCAAGTTACCGCGGGATCTAACGTTAGGTTGTAATAGACAGATAAAGCCTATACTGTTCGTTCCGTGAATGCATGGGGGGCTGGCGTGAAATTGTCAAGATGCAGAGTTTTGTCAATCTTATAGCAAAAGTAAATGAACAACAACAAAAAAAAAATCAGGATGGCGACGCATTTTGGGAAGTACCATGAATAAATTATTTTTATTTCAACTAAAAAAAGTTGAGTAAAACCTCTTATCATTTTTCTATCATTCTGACTGCGTTAGACTCAAGGTGTTTGGTCCGGGTGTAAAAATCTAACGATATAGTTTTTTTTTTTTTTATTACATTTTCACCCCAAACAAGGCAAATTGCCACTTTGGTGTAGGGGGCTACTATCAGGGGCAACAACTACTGGGGTACTATGTAGGGATTTGGGCAGCAAGGTGTCGGTTCACGTTACACTTGAACTTCTGCATGTCAGTACTGTTGGGGAAGCAGGGACCTGGAATGGAATTCCAGAGTCTTGCGGTTCTGGGGAAGAAACTATTGGAGTAAAAAGATCTTTTACATCTAGGGACCTCTACAGTGTGGGGGTGGGATCTAGTAGCCTGTCGGGTTTGTCGAGGGTGCTCGCGTCGTGGGGGCACAAGTGATTGCAGTTCGTCAGAGCATTCACCACTAAAATACTTGTAGAAAAGGCAGAGGGATGCAACATTTCTTCGATGGGACAGAGGCTGAAGCTTAGATGCCAGTTCAGGGCCTATCAGGTTTGCGACTCTCTTTTGAACCTTGTCAAGGAGCGAGAGACTAGTAGCAGATGCACAAGCCCATATGTGGCAGCAATACTCCATACATGGGCGAATGGTGGCCTTATAGAGGTACAGGATACTTTCGGGTGTTAGTAGTTTTCTAGCACAGTCGAGAGAGCCTACCTTTCTTGCAGCGGCCCTGGCAATGCCTTCAATGTAATTGTTCCAACTCATGTTTCCTGTGAACGTTAGGCCAAGGAGTTTGAAAGATGGAATCTCAAATAAAGAGTCGTTGGCCATTGCTATGGGTGGTAGAGAGGGTTTCTTGTAATTATTGAATGAAACTAGTTTAGTCTTGGCAGCATTGAACGCGACCAACCACTTTTGTCCCCATTCCACTACAGATTGGAGGTCTTCCTCTAGTGTTTCTGCCATTTCTTTAGAAATGTGTTCATTCGTCTTCCTGTCGTGTCTGCCATAGAGTGTAGTGTCATCAGCATATATACCCATCTCAGAGGCAATGTTGTCGGGGAGGTCATTTATGAATATCAGGAACAATAGAGGTCCAAGGATAGAACCCTGGGGCACTCCCGCATTTATATCATATTGTTTAGATGTGCGACCGTCGAGGACTACCTGGATTTTTCTCTTATCTAAGAAGGATTTAATTATGTTAAGTATTCTACCAGTGACACCGTATGATCTGATTTTACTTAGGAGACCCTCATGCCATACCCTGTCAAAAGCCTTAGATATATCTAGAGCTACCGCTCTGCCCTCCCCCGCTTTGTCCAGTGAATGGTATATACGTTCAGAGATCACAATGAGGATGTCTGCTGTGGAACGGGCTTGTCTAAATCCATATTGTTTATCAGTCAGTAGTTTAGCATCTGCATGGTTAATTATGGTCTCAAATATTTTGGCAAAAACTGGGAGAAGGCTAATGGGGCGATAATTTGATGGGTCTGTCCTTTCGCCAGAATTCTTGAATACTGGTACAACAGAAGCAGTTTTCCAACAGCCCGGAAAGCAGGCTTCATTAAGACATTTGTTGTAGAGTTTGGAGAGAACTGGAGCTACTTCGGCTGAGCACTTTTTTAATAGCACAGCTGGGATAAGATCGGGTCCACATGCTTTTGAGGTGTCAAGGTTTTTTATGATAGCATGCACCTAAGCAGGGGTGGTTTTCAGATCGTCTAGTGTGGCGTCTGTCCGCATAGGAAAGTCAGGTAGGGGGTGGTTGGAAGGGTCCAGTGTGGAGTTTGAGGCAAACCGACTGGCAAGCATGTTAGCCTTGTCGGTTGCTGAGGAGACAACCTCGTGATTGTTGGTTAGTAGGGAGAATTGTTGATTGCCCATTATTTACTACACTGTTGTAGATTTTCCAGAAGTCTCGAGTTCCTAGTTTTTGTGCTTCGATGCGCTTTTTAGTGGTTTCCGTAAATTCTCTCTTAGCTGTCGCTATTTCTTTCTTAACGTTATTTCTAGCTTCTATATACTTCAGTCTGTTTGAACGGGACTTATGTCGGTTAAATCTACGGTATGCATGCTGCTTTTGAGTAATGGCAGTTGCACAAGTCGACGTAAACCATTGGGGAGAGTGGGGCTTACTATAAAATTTCCGCATGGGAACATGCGCTTCGATTGCAGTTTTGAACCAGTCAGTGGTCTCGTTTGCACATTGTTCAGCAGGGAGAGAGAAAATATTTTTCCATGGAGCATCTCTAATTAGTTCCCTGATTGCTTCCCAGTCAGCCTTATTATAATATCTCGTTGTTTTGAGCATTGGCTCTTCAGTTTTGGGTCTAGAGTTTAGGGCGATTTCAAAGAGACTTAACATGCACGTTACAGTTGGCAAAATGTCGCCATTTTTTTACATATTCTATTGATGATTTTGTTGAATTTTATTGGAGAAAATTATTATGTTTAATTTGATATTGACTGGGCGAAGAGTATCTAAATCAAGATCGTAAATTTATTCGCGTTTCATAATTAAATAAAATAAAATACAATGTGGCCATTACAATAGAAAAATGCTAGCATGAAAAGTAATACGGATTATATTAAACATGCAAAGGTAACGGACTAGTTGTTAAAGCTGGAAAAGGAAAGGACAAGATTTTTCAGTAATCTAAATAATGAATTTATCACTAAAAATATTGCAGCATAAAAATTAACTATATAACGTTAAAAATTGAATTAAAAATATTAATGCTACAATATTTTAAGTTATAAATTTATTATATTTATTACTAGAATATCTTGTCTTTTCCGTTTCCAGTTTTTAGAACTAGTCCGTAACCTTTCCATGTTTAAGCTTTATCATATTGCTTTTCATGCTCGTATTTTTCTATTCTTATGCATGATTTTTCTAGGCTTTTAATAAATTCACTTTTTCTTTGGTATATTTCAGGCTTATTTTTTACCCCTTGAAACACATATAGAATAACAATGTGCGGCACTCGTCTGCTTTCAGTAAAATCCCCTCAATTATCTCCCCTTCAAGTTTTTATTCTCTTTGTTTCACTTGTTACTTTTCTATTCACGACAGCAGTTTATTAGTCGCAACAATAATCGTTGAAGCGACGTGGTTGCTATGGAAACTATATAAAAACGTCGCTCACCTCCTTACGATTTTTTTACGATTTTGAACACTAGTAAATTCATCATAACTTTTTTTTTACTGAAAGAAAATTGGAATATTATTTTTACAATAAGGTTGAGAAGGTGATCTATAAACTGTAATACTTATTTGAATTTTGGTCGGAAAATTAGTAAGCGGTGGAGCTTTAAAGCAGTTCTAAATGACTAACACTCCCAGTTAACCATATATTCAATGAAGGTAGTGTTTGAATGATAGAAAACGGCACTTTTCTTTTATTTACTTTCACAAACGTGTGGCGGTAAGCATATAAGACTCTGCCCTGAATGATAAATAGAAAAGAAATGTGAAATTAAAATCAGAGCAGATAACATCAGTGACTTTATTTTCATGTATTCATTTTTAAAACGTATTTAAATGATGTTTGTACATTATAACATAAATATCTTTGTTTTATGTCAATGTCTTCTCTGGTGCAACATCGTCACTATGTGTCCGTTCGAGCGAAGGTATAGAGAAAGCTTACAAATGGTAAACAAACTCTAACGGCAGAGTTCCTTTGTCTGATTTGTTATTAAATTATATCTATCAGACTATGTCGACTTTCTTTGAAGCGGCACTTCACAAAGAGATCCATCAGACTTTGTGCACCTTTCAGTTTGTGCAGAACAAATAAACGGTTCACTATTTACTAATCTGCATTCATTCGAGATAAACTTATTTTGGGGAGACAATCTTTTATATTATAATTAGGGCTATGACAACAGCATATTCTTTTGCTTGTTTTGATTGTCAGATATATATCCGTTTATATTTTATATGTTTTTATGTAGAGTGTTGTGGTCCTCGGTTGATTAACTGTGTCTAACTGTGTCGGATATATACTCAAGAGTCAAAACAATGAAAAGAATATGTTGTTCTCATAGACCTAATTATATGTTTATAAATGAAAGGTGACTTTAAAAAGCGAAACAGAAAGGTTGAAAAGGCATAAAAAAACAGTAAAAACATCACCCTGTTATAAATAAATGTACATTCCACCTGACTACAACTTGAATGTATTCAAGTTTAGCAGAGCTTTTAGTGTCTTTTTATTTTCCATTAATTGTTGTCATAGCCCTAATTATAATATACAATAAAGTTTAGCAGAGTTTTTAACGTCTTTTTATTTTCCATTAATTGTTGTCATAGTCCTAATTATAATATACAATAAAGTTTATCATTGTTTTTAGTGTCTTTTTTATTTTTCATTAATTGTTGCCATAGCCCTAATTATAATGTACAATAAAGTTTAGTAGATTTTTTACAGTCTTTTTATTTTCCATTAATTGCATATGCAGAAAATACAGAATACGGTATACGTGAGGCTCCTGATAAGGACGATCCACACATTTTGTAAACGTGTAGAAATAACAGGAGCCCTTGCTATAACACGTGTATGATCTGTAACGTATAACAATTTAAAAGATAGAATACAATTTCCTTTAAGAAACAAACAATTGTATAAACTATGACTTAATTTATTTTAACAGCCGGGACATAAACACCTTACACAACGTAGTGTTTGGATGTTGTTGTTTTTTAAATATATCATTTCCATATAGAAACAAAAGTCCATTTAATCATAGGTCCGGCTGACATATACGACTCGTTCATTGTTAAGAAGAGACTTTGCGAGCCTGTCATTGTTTTGTCGTTATTTCCATGGCAAGTGCTCGTCTGAGCTCCAATCTCTGGTCTCCCCTCGCCAACCTTTCACCAAAAACAACTATCAATAATTTTCCCCATTCTTTATCTGTGCATCGATCAAAACGTAGATTCTTTCTTAGAAGTACACGTCTGCGGAACTCTCTTCCATTTTCCTGTTTCCCACTTCAAGTCCAACATAAACAAATTCCTGACTAACCGCCCCCTTAAGTAATACACTTTATCAAATCTCCATTACTAACAATTACTACCGGTCCTGGATATGACCTTAAACTATATCCGATGGTGAGGCCCCAGCTTGCAGGCTTTGGGGAGTGTGGAACCACGCTTTAATTGCCATTGCTCCCAGGCCCACTCCGACTCGGAGTGGTAGTACCTGTTAGAGTCCCAACTATGGGTTAAATAGAATACGAGTTAAAACACAAATATACTATATTAAAAAAATCGTTCTTCAAAATCACCAGATTCGGCATTAAATAACCTGAAAAGGGTTGATATGCCGTAAAACAAAACAACCAAACCAAACCAAACAATTACTACGATATTATCCCATTGATTACTGCACACGCAATAACCTTATCCCCGAGTGGGTTCCGAGCCTTGATAAGTGGTGCCTACCGTGTACAAAAAAAAATCTGTAAAAATCTTAAATGTCCACACGTTTAACACGCGTGTTGATAATGCAGATTCTTCTTCTGTTGCAGGAGTTATTTTAATTTAGTTTTTTGATTGGATTATTTTAAATCATTCTTATCATATATTAATATCCTAAAACATCATTACTTTATGGTATACAGTTGTTTGCTGTTTCACATCTACAAATAATTAGGTTTTGTTGTTTTAAAAAGTTTACAATTTAAGAATCCTCTTTCAGAAATAATCTAGTTGTAACCATATTCTAACCTTATTTTTCTCTCGATTACTAACGTTCGTTCATTTTTATAAACTTTTTAGCAATAATCCCTTCTGCGTTTTTTTTTTTCGGTCGGAAAGTTAATTAAATCTTTGTGAAAATGAGTATCTGCTATTTTCCATTATAATTGGACGCACTAATTTCTAGGAAAGATATTAAAAATTAATTTGATTGGTTAAGATACTAGACTAAACACCACACACACACACACACACACACACACACACACACACACACACACATATATATATATGTGTGTGTGTGTGGGGGGGTGTGTGTCTGTGTGTTTGTGTCTGTGTGTCTGTGAGTACATATAACCTTATTAAACATTTTTAAATCACAGAAATATACACTTAATTCGCGTTCTAATTGTTTAAATTACTGCGTCTTACACGTGTTTCATTGAATGGCAAAAACCGAACTAATAATCAGAGTTTATCGAAGAACAGAGGATGCAGTTTCTTTTACTTTTTCCTATGTTTATAAATGAAGGTAACTTTAAAAAGCGAAAGGGAAAGATTGAAAAGAAATTAAAAAAAAACCAGTAAAAAAAGTTCCGCTTGTTATAAATAAAACATTGCAGATATACCGATGTGTAGAAAAAAGAAGTTTACTTCGTAAATACTGAGTGAAATAACTCCATCCTTGACGTCATATTTTAATGCATTCTCAGTTACCAGATTTTACGCATAATGGAAAAAAGATGTACATTTTAATCTTTGATAAACTAACGTAAAGTCTCTGATAATTTTTTAGATTTATCCCATTCAATAAAACACGTGTAAGCCGCAGTAATTAAAACAATTAATTAAGTGTATATTCCTGTGATTTTGAAATTTTTAATGAAGTGATATATGCTCTTTATGTGTAAACCCATTTTTATTGAGCTTAATAAACCGTTACAACTTATTGAATATATATATAATAAACGTATATTAGTTTAAATTAAACGTACACACACATACATATATGTGTGTGTACGTTTAATTTAAACACACACACATATATATATATATGTGTATGTTTGTGTGTATGTGTGTTATGTATGTGTGTGTGTATGTTTCTGTGTATGTGTGTGTACGTTTCATTTAATACACACACACATATATATATGTGTGTGTGTGTGTTTATGTATGTGTGTGCGTGAGTGTTTATAATTTGATAATAAGACCGACAGCATTTTATGACCCCGAGTTCTTTCGAGCGCCACATCAAATGAGCCATATCGTCATCAAGAGAATTAATCGTAAATTTTAAACATATTTCGGTCAACCTTCATCTTCATATTTTTCCTTATTTCGCGGCGGATACTCTCTCATTGCGGTCGTATAGTTATCATAATATTGCAACTATTGATTTCCTTGCCACCGATATGCCCCATTTGTCGCTTCGATCGAAAGAACTTCACTTATACTATAATTGAAAATTAATACGTTCTGATTTTTTAGAATCCGTTCCCGCACACACGCTCAAAAACACACACACACACACACACACCCACACACACACATATATATATATATATATATATATATATATATATATATATATATATGAACGATGTCAAAACATCGTTAATTCATTACCCACATATCATCAGCCATATAGCGTAATGATGAGAATACTTGACTGTCATTTGGGCAGTCGGGTTTCGATCCATGCTTGATGAAGTTGTCTGTCTATCGAAACAACTGTTTTTGGATGACTATATATATATATATATACATATATATATATACATATATATATATATATATATATATATATATATATATATATATATATATATATTAACCGTATTTATCGTTTGAAAAAAAAAACAACAATAACAAATCTAAATTTATAAGCGATAAAAATAAACAGTAAAGTAATCTAGGGTTCGTGGCATAACGGTTAAGTAAACATGGTCTGACATCCGATCCCTAGAAACAGTTGGCTTACGCTGACGAGAGGCAAGTACCTTGAAACACACGTGTACATAGATTACTGTTTTAAAAATAATAAATGAATAAATCTCTCTCTCTCTCTCTCTCTATATATATATATATATATATATATATATATATATATATATATATATTGTATATACTAGCTGTGTATACAAGGTGTTGCAAACCGAAACAGTGTACGTCATACATGACACTTGTAATGTAAGATAAGACGTCATCTACTTTGACGTCATCATAAATGACGCCATTTGCATTTACATCAATATGTTTACTTGGCCTTCGGGACAAGATCAAAAAAAAAAATGCACACACAACATACAGAAATGAATATACAAATTGTACATAGTTAAATTTTACATTGAACGCTGGGGTTATTAGTTAGATTAGGATCCACAGAGTGATTGAGGTATTTTGGTAAATGTTGCCAGTCAAGAGTAAGACTTCAAAGTCTCATCTGTTACATAGTCAAAAAGACCCTGTACTCTCCCCCTCCCAATTTCTTGTGGGGGCTTGTGCCTAATTTTGTTGAATTGATTTTTTTGTACGTTTTTTATGTTCAATTTTTTCTTTCTCAATAAAATATATAAACAATATCAAAGTGTAGTATCTGTTCTTCAGATGCTGCACTTCTATTTCTTGTTCTCTTTCGGTGGAGGAGAAATCCTTCACGACTGAGACAGTTTTTATTTTTTTACCTTTTCTCTACGTTAAAAAACGACCCTGGTGTCTAACTCTGTCCCGTGGGGAGGCATAGTAAATAGTTACATCATATATGATGTTTTGAAGTCCGCCTGTAAAATATGCCGACTGCATTTAATCCAATCCTTTTGGAAACCAGTTCCATGTCACATCTAAGATTTGATACTTCCTGAGACAGTGTCACGCAACAAGCTAAAAAACCAGCAAATTAATATTAAAAGATATATAATTATTTTCACAATCTAACAAAGTAATGGCTTACAAAATCATGAAAACCTAAGAACGGCAGTCCAAGTTCTGGTTTCATTGACTATAATAATAACCAGTCAGCAGACATATATTCTGCGACATCATACATGACATCATAACAGATTGCGTGGTACTTGACTTTAATGCAGATTACGTCATCCGTTGCCATATTAAAGATTTAAGTTGGTGGTGAAAACATTTCCGTAAAACGCCGGTTACATCCAGCTAGTATATACATACATACATACATACATACATACATACATACATACCCCCACACACATATATATAATGGCAATAGAGTTTAGTTTCCTAGAAGTACATCCAATGAAACAACATGTGTCTGTCAAAAAGTGCTCAATGAGTAAACAGAGCAGGTATATTAAATTTATTTATACAAACATTGATGGCTACATATGTGTATACATGTTTTGTAATCACCCGTTATTTGGGAGATTACGTCTTCAGGCCAAGGATTACCCTCGTAAACTGAAATTTGAAGATATAAAACATTTTATTACGGTTTTATAAAGCTTTTATATCTTGAAATTCCAGTTTTCGAGGGTAATTCTTAGCCTGAAGACGTAATCTCCCCAATAAAGGGTGATTACAGAAACATGTATGCACATATGTTGCCATCATAGTTTGTACAAATAAAGTTTATATATATATATATATATATATATATATATATATATATATATATATAAGCGATGGCCCACTCGTCTCAGAGTCAAAGTGACTCTCATCGTCCACTGGAGGTGGTACATGTGTCGCCAGCCGTAGGTCCCTAACGTGACGGGGTATGCCATTAACCTGGACACACTGCTGACTCACCACATCGGTCACTGTGCCCCGTTTATACTTGCCAGTACATCGGTTTCCTGGCGGCTTCACCCAGACAGCATCCCCTTTGGCATATCGATTCCGTTCTATCTCAGTGGCCACAGTTGTATCGGGGTGGATTCCTTCTTCTCGGACACGGTACTGATAGATTGCGTTTGCAGGCGCCGTTCCTGGAGAAACGGCATCCTTCGGCATCAGATTATACCAGTACACAGCTTTTGCGATGGTGCACTGCTTCCTGGCTGCAATTGTTTGGATGCTGCGATGGCTTCTCTCAGCTATACCATTGCCAGAAGGCACATAAGCGCATCTAAGACGCAGCCGCACACCCCATTCTTGTAAGAACTGCCTCATCTGATGGCTGCAAAAGGCTGGGTCGTTGTCCGTCAGCACTTCATCGGGCGCACCTCCTTCACAGAACACGGATGACAGCTGGCGAATAATGTTGCAAGAGACCTGGCGCCCGAGGAGTCTCCAGACTGCGAAACGTGTAGGCCCACAATCGATGAGGGTAATAAAGTGGTTACCACCGTAGTGTGTGATGTACATGCCCACTCTCTGCCACTTACGCCTCACTCCCAACTCCCCTTTCTTCCATCTTGCTGAAGCTGGGTCGATGGATTAGCAGGCCTGCAACTTTCCAACACTCTCCGGATATCTTTTTTTTCTACTCCTGGATCAATCATCTTGACAAAGTACAGTGTCCGCTTGATGCCAGGATGTCCACACTGTCGATGAATGTCCATGATGCGCGCTGCATCTACATTACACACAACTGCTGTACATGTGTTTTGCAGATTATCAGAATCTCTCCGAGCACCAGTCAGAAGCCATCGTTGAGGGACTCTTGTCAGAGCATCTGCTCTGTTGAGCGCAGACTTGATCAACACTACGTCCACGGTCAGGTCGTACTCTGTGATGGTGTCGACCAAGGTGGCCAGCCGTCTACGAATTAACATCTCACTCGATGCTCGTGTCGTCAGCCGTGCTCTTCCACTTAATGCATCGGTTATCCACCGATGAGTGCATGCCGAGTCAATCATGATGTGCAGAACTCTGGCTTGCCATTGAAGCGCCAAGTTAACGCCCTTCAATGTGGCATCCAGTTTGGCCAGGTTTATGTGTCTCGAATCATTCTCTGGCTGAAGCCAACAGGCATCTTCAATAATGGAATCATTAACTGCAAGGGCAACTCCAAGGGCCAGTGAACTAGCATCCATCCAGACCGTGAACTCATTCCCGCTGACGCACCACTTTCCCTGAACGGGGTCATCACTGGTCACCCTGGACACAGTCTTTGTCAACATGCTCCTTAGGGTGACATCGTGTACTGCATCGTCCCATCCCGACGACACGGCTATTGCACGCCTTTTTATGGCCGCCACGGCCACCCTGAGCCAAACGCACACAGGGAAATGGCCTACCATCTTTCCACAAAGCGAAAACACTGTTCGTCGAGTGATGTTTGATGGGACCTTGGGGACGTGACTTCCTCTTCTTCAGCAAAGTCCCTCCTTGCTATTGCGCACGTGCAGGCCGAGAACTTTTACTCCATCGCGCAGACGCTCTGGTTCCTTACATGTCAGTCCAAAGCTCTATAAGTGCATTCTAACCGATTGCGCTGACATGAGGCTCTCATTGACGAATATATCATCGATGTATGAGGATATTGCCTGTTGTACTGCCCTATCTTGCTGCCGGATAACATGCATGATTGCTGTCATAATGCCTAGTGCCACATTTAGACCGAACCCTAGCCTGGTTAGACAATATCGGGTTCCTCCAATTTCCACAGTCTGAAATGGCCACAATTTCTTCTCAATGCGTATTTGCAGATAGGCCCTGCGTATGTCCAGAGTTGCCACGTTCGATCCCTGCTGTCGGCACTCCCTTAATTTGAGTGCACACAAATCAGCCCTTGCCGTATATGGGTCGACATGCTCATTGAGTTCACGGTAGTCTAGGACGGGGCGGACCTTTTGTTTGGTCTCTTGTACGACGGCCATCAAGGGAATCAGCTCTCGCGGGGGGCCAACCAAGCTCATCCTCTGGTTATGGAAGAAGCCAGCCATTGTGTATCCACGTTTGCAGTTCTTCTTCATACTGTCCCCTTAGCCACATGGGTGGGGGATATTCTGATAACCGGTTCTGCAAGGATATTGGGGGCTGATCGTTTGACCACTTCCAAGACGCCGTCCATGCATTGGTGTTTCTATCATACTCTGCATGAAAGTCAGGCTCGTCGAGAGTTATGGCAGCACAAACATGGTCCTCACATCAGGAGAACTGTATCTTGCCGGTTCTGTCCATAGTAATTCCACCCAGTTGTGTAATCAAGTCCATACCCAGGCGTAGGTCGTACCCGAGAAGCTCTCCCTCCACAATCAGGGCTCGCACGGCTACTGCAGGCCCGTCGTTGATGTTTGCGCGGATAATGCGCACCTCACAAGAGGCTAGTGAACCTCCGCCTACAGTTAGTACCGGAATACTCTCTTCTTTCCAAGTGGCACATCACATCTTGCTTACAAGAGTCTGGGTGCACTCAGTGTCCACAAGCGCGAGGCGCTCGCTTCCATTAATGTGTATGCTTACAGTGGGGAGCGCCCTGCTCAATGACGATCTGGGGAGAAGACTGGCGCTGTAGCTTCTTCACCTTGCCCGTTTACCGGACAGGTGCGGGCCAGATGTCCGCGTTTTTTGCACTTGTAGCACTGCGGCCCGTCAAGTTTCCGAGTTCGTTGACGTGACGAAAGACAATCACGGGCCAAATAGTTGGGTACTCCACACTTATAGCAGGTTGTAGCTGCGCCGAGGTCCTGCAATCCAACCTGTGATGGTTGTACAGCTGCCGCTTGGTTTATAGTGTTAGGGCTTTTCTTTAGTATTGCTCTTGCCCGCGCCAATACTTCCGATATGTCCATCTCGTCCACTTGAGATGAGGCACGGAGCAGATCTTCCACACTCGTAGGTAATCTTGCAACAAAGGCGCACACCAAGCCTTTGTCTGACATCCCTCCAAAAAGGACCGATCGCTTTTTTAGTTCAGCCAGATACATATCCACCTTTTCCCCGGGATGTAATTTTCGGGCCATGAATTCCTTCCATGCAGTAACTGGATCTAACGCAAATGCTGCAAAAAGGGCGCGCTTGATGAAGGCAAAATCTGTTTTCTTCTCATCAGCCAACTGCTGGTATACTGCATATGCTCCCCCAGATAGGCGCATTGGGACCACGCATTCCACACGCTTCACCAACTGAGCCGACATATTAATTCTGCTTTTTCCACCCATTCTTGCACTGAGTGATCAGTGCTACTGCCATCAAACAGGGGAATAAGCTTGGGGTCAAATCCTGACGTCATGCCGAAATAGCTTGTGTTCGTTACAACTCTACTTTCAACAGAGTCGTTGTTTGTTTCGTTCACCACACTCTTTTCTTCTACCTCTTCTTTAACATACGTCCGTTCGCTTTAGTGACTAAAAATCGTCTCTCTTCCCACTTTCCTTTCCTCGTTATTTATGGAACCAGGGTTCGAGATTCTCCGAGATTCCACGAGACTTTTTTCCACACAAAAGCATGCGGGTGCCATCTTGATTCTCAATTTGTGCTCTGCAGGAACAAACGCGCAGCCGCTTTAAGGGTAAGCCACTTCTTTGTCAACAATATATATAACATAATATCCGAAGTTTAGACTAAAAAAACATATTTACCTTAACCGAGGCTAAAAGTAGGTCAGTTTACTACAACAAGAGGATATCTACTCTTCCCTTAAAACACACAAGGAGAAACGGTGCACCGGAGGTTAACTGTGCATTTGTCCTGTTAGTGCGTTCCATTGGCTGATAGGATGCGCGCAGTGAAAACTAGAAACTAGACTAACTAGAAAATCAATAGACAGTGCGTATATATATATATAAATGCACGATAAGCAAAACTCTTAGCATAAGCCTGACGAATTCTGACGGGAATGAAACGCGAAATATTTTGTGTAGCTTAATTTCCTTATATGTTTCGTAAACTTTTTATATATATGTGTGTGTGTGTGTGTGTGTGGTGCGTTTGTGTGTGTTATTGTTATGTCCCTGTGTGCGTTTATATGTTTTACTATTTGTATTTGCTACTAGTATTAAGTTTCCGCTATATTTGCTCATCGAAGAGATTTATTTTTAAAATCGCCGTGAAACGTCATTTTACAGCCATCAAAGTGTAGTTACTTGGCTTTCCCTGAACTTTCACCGTATTTCAGTGAAACTCTCGTTTCCTCTAACAAAGAAACGAATTACGTTTTTTTTTCGCCTCTTTTACTTCCGACCACATCTTTTACAACTTGTAATTGCTGACATATCTGACAGCATAATTTCTACTGCTTCGATTGAAGAAAGGTATTAGCGCGTAAGCGGAAGGGAATGAGGATTTCGAGAGAAAAAAAATCATCGTTTGAAGAAAACGTGAATCCAACATGAAATACAAGATCAATTGGTGGTAAATATTGATAGAAATTCTGGGTCACATATATTGGCATATTCTCTAAAAATATATTTAAAAAAAAAATTATGTAACATAAGCAAGTATGGTTTGATGCGATGAAATCTAATCAAATCAGCCGCAAAATGTGATATAATCTAATAACATTTTCTTTATATAATTTTGTAGCACTTTAAACAAAAGCACATGAAGCAAAGTCGAATCTAATATATAATATATTTTATTTCTCTAGATTTATATAAATGCAAATTTGTGTGTGTGAGTTTGTTCTTCATAGACTCGTAAACTGTTGAACATATATTTTTTTTAATTACAAACTTTAGGGTATAAGTCTGGAAGTGATCCCATAATCGATTATCGAAACCGTTATTTTAATTTATCTATCATCGAGAAAGCCCTTTCTCCATGTCGTGGCTGAGCAAGAATGATATAACAACGGACCGTGAAAATTCTACTGTGGGTACATTGATAGCGTGTTTTTTGTTTATTTGTTTTCTTTTTTTTTTGCTTGACGTGGTCTGTGTATTCAAACGCCAAACATAAATTTCTTAATTATTTTTTCATTAACTGATAAGAATTTTATAAGACTTGAAAATTTATGTGCTTTAAAAAAAAAATCAGAATTAGGTGGAATGTAGGTTCAAACTCCGCACGTAAATTTCTTAATTTTTTTCATTATCTGCAAAGAATTTATAAGACCTGAAAATTTACTTATCTTTTTTTTGTATTTTTAGCATGATGTGGTCTCTAGCGTAAAATCCCGTAGTAAAATTTTTAATATTCTCTTTTCGTTAACTAGAAAGAAGTTTAGAGAAATAATCGTATAAAAGAAAGAGTCGGTTCTGCAGAGTGCAATGTGAAATAACATATTTCTGACCAAGTAAGTGCATGTAGGTATGTGAAGCTTCCTTTCGGGCGATTTCACGGATTTCGAACACAATAAAATATGGGAATATGAAATATTCGTTGATCATCATTCAATAGCAGGCAACGTTGGGATTCTCTGCTAGTCAATAATAAGATAAACGTATACTTTCCATCAATATTTAACACCAATGTATCTTGTATTTCATGTTGGATTTACGTTTTCTTCAAACGATGATTTTTTTCTTAATCGTATTCTAGAATCGATATGTTTTCTTAGACAAAGTTTGGCTTAGTAAATGATTAGTAGTCTTCATCACTATCGTTTTGTCCAGCTCCAACCCTTGTTTTACAAGCATGTTAATTTTTGGGCTTCGATCTTCTTGTCATTGGTTTTACAGTCGAGTATATATCCGACACAGAAAGACACAGTTAATCAATCGAGTACCACATCACTCTATATAAAAAGATATGCAATATTAAGTGACATATACTCGGGACTTCAAATAATAAAAAAAAACATTCTCTTGTCATAGCCTTACTGATGAGTAACAATATATATATATATATATATATATATATATATATATATATATATATATATATACGTTTTATTTTTTATTACCGTTTTTTTATGTTCAGTTACATTTTTGTTTCAGCTACACACCCGCTTTTATATAGTAAAATCGTCTTTTATAATTGTAGACTTTTGAGGAATCTCCGAATGCAAGTGCTAAGTCTAGTTTTATTTACCAATTTAAGTTAAGTTTCTTTTATCCTTATAAAAATAGATTCTCTTTTGTAATTTTAAAAGTTTTAGAAGTATAAATATGTAGGAGCTAAGTCTGCGATAGGTTAAAATTAGGTTTTTCTTTTTTTTCAGGAATTTAAACTGCATACATTATTTTTCTTTTTACATATGTTTATTTAAATATACTATATATATATATATATATATATATATATATATATTTATATTTATGTCTTTGGGCTACTGCACCGCCCGAAAAATAAACAATTTTCATTATTTAACTTTAGAGGATGTTAATGCAAGCTGAAATATGCGCGGTTTGTTTTTATATATATATATATATATATATATATATATATATATATATATATATATATATATATATATATTTGTATATATATTAGTCAGGTTCCTAATGTAATTTTGTGGGAACTTTTTGGAGATTTGCAAATCTATACATTTTTGGAAAGGTTTTGGTCTCAGGAATCAGAAAACCAATGTTTGCATTTTCCCAGATGCGTATATGGCGGCCATATTGGAGTTACAAAATTGCCGCCATAAGATGTACGTTTTTGAATATCGCGGCTTCTAAATAAGTTGAAAAACTGATTTTAACTGCTAAACCTACATTTTTAGGGCCAGGGAAACCAATGGCGGTAGTTATAAAATTTTCCCATATGTGTATATGGCAGCCATATTGGAATTTACAAAATGGCCGCTGTAAAATGTACGTTTTTTTAATATCTTCACCTCTAAATAAGTCGGCACACTGATTTTAACTGCTAAACCTACATTTTCAGGGTCATAAAATCCAATGGTGGTAGTTATAAAGCAACAACATCTTTAACATTAACCTTTAAATGCATAAATGGGTTCAAACTGATGTGGTGTTGTTTTATTGCAATATCTTTGTAATAAAAAATATGTGTCATTTATAAATTCATATTTCAGCTGTTCCTACAAAATCTTGCTTTTATATCACTAATTCAAATTGTTAATTTACCTCTGATACTTTGAGAACTTGTAGTTTTTGTATTGCTATTCTAACATTACTGTAATTCTCTCTTTGTTTGTAGGTGAGGCATGAGTGATGAGTCGCAAAGTAGAGAGGAAGCATGTCAAACCAAGGAGTCCATTAACTGGAAGCAGTGCATTCTCTGCCAGTCTGATGATAAAAAGAAAGTCTTGGTGCAACATCCTCGATTAGAGTCCTATGGGCTCGTACTGCAAGTAATTCTAGAGAAGGCTAGTTTGAATGATGGGGACTATATCCAAATCCAAAGGCGATTGCAGAACTGCACACCAGAAACATTGTGTGAAGAGAGGGCGGTCTGGCATCGCTCATGTCATTCGAGTGCAACTAACAAAGTTGAAATACAACGTGCAAGAGATCGCATAACACACGCTTTAGCTACAGGACACTACACTGCCAAAAAGCCTGGGCAGAAAAGAGGAATTACAGAAGAGGCTGTTCCAGACACCTCTACATCTGGTTCTGCATTGCCATTCACACGATCACATACAAGTCCACTGGATAAGAAAGAGTGCTTCTTCTGCCAACAGGACAATGGCCAACAACTGTACCAGATCAGGACTGAGAATGCAGGTAAAACTCTCAAAGATGCTGTGGAAAGGTCCCATAATCCTGCACTGAAAACTAGGCTGAACACCTGCATATCACCAGGTGATGCACATGCAATTGATGCCCTATACCACAAAGCTTGCTGGACCCAAAATGTGTTCCATGCTCTTCGAGATACTAACACTAGAAAAACTGCTGAAAAACCCTTTCTACAAAAGGGGAGCCTGCTTGAGCTGATAAATCTTATTGATGTAGAAACAAAAAACAAAGCATACCTTGGGATGGATGATATTGAAACGACTTATGTTTATATGCTTGGTTCGGAAGTTTTTGAAGGTCATGTACCTGTATTCAGTAGAAAATGGCTGAAAGAAAGGATCCTTACTTATTTGCCACACCTGAAGTCTGTTCGACCAAACATAAGGAAGCCAACTGTCCTCTACTCCCCAGATGCATGTGAAGAGGACATGGTTAATACCTCAATGACAACTGGTAAGGAGGAGAACAGCATGAAGACAATCTACAAAGCAGCACAGGTGATAAAGAAAAGCATTGTAACCTTCAAAAAGCCCAAGGAAAGAAATGTCATGCAGGTATCTAGTGACAATAATGATGTTCCAGCTGAATTATACACCTTAATCCATTGGATAATGGTTGGGCCTGCTGAAAAGCTGGAAACTGTAAAGAGAACTAATGATGTTGACCGAGCAACACTGACGGTGAGCCAGAATATCATGTAGGGGTTCAAATCCAGTAAACAGGTAAGGTACAAGCCAAGCAATGAATCAGCATTTAAGTCACCCCGTTCACGAGGGAATTCTCAGGTTCTGGGACTGGCACTGACGGTCCACCATGACACACGCAACAAGAAGCTGTTGAATCTTCTCAATGCTCATGGCTACGCTATTTCACATCGCCGTGTCCTTCTCATGGAAACTGCTCTGGCAAATGCTGTTGTAGAAAACACCAGAGCATACCAAGGCCTCTATGTACCACCATTCCTGAAGAAGGGGACCTTTGTGTTTTTCGCCGTAGATAACACAGATTTTGCAGAGGATACTCCTGATGGGAAGGGAACCACCCACGGAACCATCACAGCAGTGTACCAGAAAGTTGACCCTTCTAAAGAACCTGTTGCAGAACCTTTGATTATAGGTGATGCAAAGAGTATATCAGTCACACCCTATCATGTAGACATGCTTCACTGTAATAAGCCCAAACCACAGGCTACCAAGAGGTCAGAACAGTTTGCCATTGGCCAGGGGATCTCAGAATCCTATCAGCTGACACAGCTTGGATGGGTTGTTGCATCTGCTTTATCCAGAATGAAACCTCGAGAAACCTCCAGCAAGATTCCAGGCTGGGCAGGATACAACTCACTGCTGTCTGAAAGCCTTCCCTTGACACAGGTTGGAGCCTTGCCACTACTCCCTAAGGTTGCACACGAGTGGTCAACTCTACTAACTGTGATCGTACAAGCAAATAAGCTGAGAAAGTTGGCAGTTGGGGAAGATCACCCCACAGTCATTACCTTTGACATGGCTCTTTATGAGAAGGTGGTGCAGCTCCTAGATGCCAGACCTGACTTGAAACAAATGGTTGTTCCCAGACTGGGTGAACTGCATGTCATAATGGCTTCCCTCAGAGCGCTTGGTGCCTCCATGGAGAACTCAGGCATAGATGATGCCTGGGTGGGAGCAGGTGTGTATGGTCCTGCCACGACAAGGCAAATCCTGAAATGCACACACTACAAGCGAGCTCTCCATGCCCATATCTACTCATACATAGCACTCTATGAAATGGTCTGGAGGTGTTCTTCAAGGACAACCCACAATTGAAAGATGTGTGCCTGACGGCAGCAGAAGGAGTAGAAGCTGCCTGCTCTGAGGATAAAGACACGAAGGCTGAATCCGTGAAGCAAGCAAACAGCACCCTTCAGGAAGCCTTGACCACTGCTGAGGTCATCACAGCATTTAAAAAATGGAAGGAACAGAAATCCCAGAATGCAATGTTCAACGCCATGATGAGGTACCTAGATTGGGTGGAAGCAATTCTGTTCTTTGTAGCAGCAACTCGAAATGCTGACCTGGAACTCCATCTGCAAGCTGGAGAAGCACTTAGCAAACTGTTCTTTGCCATGGACCGCATCAAGTATAAGCGACTCTGGCCAAGATACATTGCAGATATGCATGACTTGAGAAGCAATCACCCTCATACATGGGAGGAATTACGAGCAGGCAATATATCAGTCACGGAAAGTGTCATTCCCTTCGTGTCTGTTGGGGCAAACCATGCATGTGAACACCTGAACAAACTGATGAAGACTAGCTCTGGCATAATAGGCATCTCCAACAATGCCAATGCCAGACAGAGATTTTTTCTGGCCACACCAGAACTTTCACGTCTGTCAAAAGAGTTCAAGAGTCAGTTTGGCATGGAAGCTGACAGAATCACAGAGCATCATGAGCTTGGACCAAGTGCAGTCAAGAGGGCACATGGTACAGTCGACAAGATCAAGGAAGCCTTGCTCAGCCATGGAAACCCCTTTACAACTAAAGTGGAAAAGCTGTACAATGTGATCACTAATGCCTACATCCCAGATGAGTATGTACCACATATCTTGAATATTGATGTCACTGGACAGAAGTTGTATAAGGATTACGTGTCAGAACGGATCAATGGAGATGTCGGCCTCTGGGCCCCTGTTAAGAAAGAGAACAACAAGATGTTCCTTTCTGGGAACAAGAAGATTACAGTGAAACTCAGAGACAATGCTGTGGATCTGAAGGAGACCAAGGACCTGTTTGCAAAGCTGATGGTACTTGCCAGGTCAAGCCGAGACATCAACCAGAAAGAGGCCATAGGAAACCATGAATTCACTCTGACACCAAGAGCACTGTTTGCCCCTGATGGAACCATGCTGCCATGCTACAACAAGTCCAAGTTAATCCATCTACTTGAGAAGCTGACAAGAGAAGACATGCCCCATGAAGACCAGTCACCTCAAGCTGGAAATTCTACCCACCAAGATGCAACGTATACAGGATTTACAGAGCCCACATCTACTGATCAGCCAAGTCGGAAGATAGCACTCGTGGATGGCATGGTGCTTGTGCAGAAGCTGAGCAAGAAACCAGCGACTCTAGTGACACTCAAGGATCTGAGTAGCTGCTTCAATGACAGACTGATGCAACTAACACGAGATTATGATGAAATCATCCTCGTTTTTGACACATACCGAGCAGATTCTCTGAAAAGTGCAACCAGAGAAAAACGAAGACAAGGAAAAGCTTCTGTTCAGTATCAAGTCAGAGATGACACTTACATCAAGCACATCCCAATGAGGAGGTTCCTCTCCCATGACAAGAGGAAGGCTGATCTGACTGCTGCCCAAACTCTAGAGTATAACAAGAGATCATCCAAGCTGATCATCATATCTGCTTTTGGATACACTAAGAGCAACAGAGACCTGGTCTTTGAAGTAAATAACCATGAGGAAGCAGATACGCTGCTTATCCACCAGGCTGTGCTGGCTTCACAGCGAAACCCACCTGATGCACAGTTAGTATTTTTCTCTCCAGATACGGACGTTTTGTGCTAGTCACAGCAAACTATGACCTATTGCTGAAAAACACGTCCATTTCTATGTCCTCTTGTGTTATACAAATTGAACCACTGTGGCGAGCTCTAGGTAAAGAAAGAGCAAAGGCTTTGCCAGCCTTCCATGCGTTCACTGGGACCGACAACACAGGGAGGTTCTCTCGTATATGCAAGACAACCTGGCTACAGATCTACCTCAAAGCAGACTCAGATGTTGTCAATGCTCTGCAAATGCTTATTGATGAAGCAGAAGTGACAGATGGAATGCTGTTAAAACTGGAATTCTTTGTATGTGCAGCTTACTCGCCAAAAGGGATCAACATAAAAACAATCCCTGAACTGCGATGGCATCTGTTCTGCAAGCATAGGGCAGAAAGTGACAGGCTCCCTCCAACACCTGGAGCTCTAAAGCAGCATATCTTAAGAGTTCATGTCCAAGCAAGGGTATGGGCACAAGCAACCATTGCTCTGCAGATTTCACAACTGGATCCCCTGGAAAATGGGTACTTCAAAGATTTGGATGGCACCCTAAAACCAACGACTACAGAGGTCCTCCCAGCCCCCGAGGCCATTCTTGAGATGATCACATGCAAATGTATATTTGACTGTTCTTCTGGCAGATGCTCCTGCAGGTCTAAATACTTAGCTTGTACTGATATGTGTCGGTGCAGCAGCCAGTGCGAAAACGATGAAGATTCCCAAGCTGTGATGTATGAAAGTGATGTTGATGATGATGTTGATGATGATTATTATACATAGACTATGATCAAACATCTAATTATGTTTAAGATGGTTGCACAAACATTCAAAGTTTACAGTTAAAAGGCATTTCAATAAAAATAATTTTCTGACTAACTGCCAGGGTTGTTAAGTTTTTTACTCATATGTTGGATTTTGTGTTTCAAAAGGGGGGTGGGGTACAAAAGATAAAATGATAACGTGGACCATTGACTTACTTGACACTGAAAATGTAGGTTTAGCAGTTAAAATCATTGTTCCAACTTATTTAGAGGCCGCGGTATTACAAAACATACATTTGACGGCAGCCATTTTGTAAAATTCCAATATGGCTGCCATATATACATATGGAAAAATTTTATAACTACCACCAGTGGCTTCCTTGACCCTGAAAATGTAGGTTTAGCAGTTAAAATCAGTGTTCCAGCGTATTTAGAAGCCAAGATATTACAAAACGTACATTTTACGGCGGCCATTTTGTAAATCCAATATGGCCGCCATATAGGCATCTGGGCAAATGCAAACATTGGTTTTCTGATTCCTTAGACAATAACCTTTCCAAAAATGTATAGATTTGCAAATCTCCAAAAAGTTCCCACAAACGTTAAAATTGTGCCATTAGGAACCTGACTATATTCTTATTTTTATTGTTAACATATCCAAATTTTTCACATTTTATTTGGCAATTTATAACTACAATAAATTGCGTTTTCACTTAATGCCTTAACTAGCAACTTCTATCATTGCAACAAATATGATTTGTTGATTTCATTATGTCCCCTATGTAGAAGAATAACAAAAATAGCATTCTTTGAAACTCCGCGGAATAAAAACTTTGTAAATAGATTTTTGGAATATTCAATCGAACAATAACTTTAGATTGTTTTGATTTTCTTTCTCTTATATATATATATATATATATATATATATATATATATATATATATATATGTATATATATATATGTATATATATATATATATATATCCGTGTGTATATAAATAGAAATATTAAAACTTTAACTGATTTGGTGTATTTTCTTGTCTATTATATGTATTATATTATTATATATATTTATATGAATAGCTATTCATCACTTTATTTTGATCTTCTTCGTCGCATGCCAATTACTTTATACGATATTTTTTCGCGAAGGTCAGCAGAAATGTTCCTGAGAAATTTGGATTTCGCCGCAGGGATGTGAAGTTACCGATTAAAGCAAATTTAATTCGGAATCGGGAAACCCTTGTAAAACAGGAAAACGTTCAATATCAGATGCAAAGTAATCCAGTTGTCTCCAACTGTGCTGAAGAAAAAGATATTCATTCTTTTGGCTTTTGTGAGTTTGTCCATGTTTTTTTTTAAGAGAAAAGATATTTCTTTATCGACGTGAATGTTCTTGAACATTTATAATAGAGGTTCGTATGAGTGAAATAATTCTAGTGTCCTTTCCCGGCTCATAGGTTGAATAATTCGAAGCTTGTAAAGAGGAGACTGCAAGTTAATTACAAAAGCTAAACACACACACACACACACACACACAAACACACACCCACGCACACATATATATATATATATATATATATATATATATATATATATAGGCACACACACATAGATCGATATCTCTGTCTCTCTCTCTATCTCTCTGTTTTTCTGCCTCTCTCTCTCTCTCTATATATATATATATATATATGGTTGTCTTAATAAAGTTCTGTGCCCCCAAGAAAATCCTGATATATATATATATATATATATATATATATATATATATATTTGTGTGTGTGTGTGCGTGTGCGGGGGGTGTTTGCGTGTGTTAATAAAATTAAGTCAATGCTCTCTCGATAAAACACATTATAGATGTGCAAGCCCATATTCTACCTATAAATTAAATACAGTCAACGCCTGGTGCATATTTTCCGCATACTAACAGCTTTAATTCATTCTATATCGTAAAATCGTCAAAGAAAAATGACTTTCGCGAAAATAGGTAGACCCGAAATTATAAGAATTCACTTTACTTCTTAAAAAATCATCTATCGTTATCCACCCACTTGGTCCATTCGCCCCATCTCGGTTGATGCTTTCATAAGTTTAGCTATCATTCAGAAATTACTGCATCATTATTAAACTCATATTCATTAGAACATAAATGGGATTGCTAGGATTTTTTTGAACACGGCTCGACGACAAACAACATGACGTCAGTTAATAGTCAGTCTGATAAATAAATTATATTGCTCTGTAATTACAATGCGCTTCTTAAATAAGGATTGGTATATATCATAATAGATAAGGATTGGTATATATTATAATAAATAAGTATTGGTATACATTATAATAAATAAGGATTGGTATATATTATAATAAATAAGGATTGGCATATATTATAATAAAAAGGATTGGCATATATTATAATAAATAAGGATTGATATATATATTATAATAAATAAGGATTGGTATATATTATAATAAATACGTATTGGTATACATTATAATAAATAAGGATTGATATATATATTATAATAAATAAGGATTGGTATATATTATAATAAATAAGGATTGGTATATATTATAATAAATAAGGATTGGTATATATTATAATAATAAGGTTGGTATATATTATAATAAATAAGGAGTAGTATATATTATAAGAAAATAAAGTAGATTTCCTCAGCTATATATATATATATATTTTAGTGGTGAATGCTCTGATGAACTGCAATCACTTGTGCCCCCACGACGCGAGCACCCTCGACAAACCCGACAGGCTACTAGATCCCACCCCCACACTGTAGAGGTCCCTAGATGTAAAAGATCTTTTTACTCCAATAGTTTCTTCCCCAGAACCGCAAGACTCTGGAATTCCATTCCAGGTCCCTGCTTCCCCAACAGTACTGACGTGCAGAAGTTCAAGTGTAACGTGAACCGACACCTTGCTGCCCAAATCCCTACATAGTACCCCAGTAGTTGTTGCCCCTGATAGTAGCCCCCTACACCAAAGTGGCAATTTGCCTTGTTTGGGGTGAAAATGTAATAAAAAAAAAAAAAAAAAAAAAAAAATATATATATATATATATATATATATGTATATATATATATATGTATATATATATATATATATATATATATATATATATATATATCAATATATTTCATGATTTTCGTGGGGTACAAAATTTTATTAAGGCAATCATGAAGAGAATTTCATATTAAAAAAAAGAGACCGAGGAGAAAAGGAAAATGGATAGTCACTAAAAAATAAAAGTAGGGAAATACAAAAACAAAACGAGTCAATTGACATGTTTCGCCCTCACTCATCAAAATTGGAATCGAGGGATGTTTTCTTTAATGTTAAAATCTAAAAGATACAGGAGCTAGAGCAATCATATAGGGATGAATTTTAGAGGCTGATCACGTTCAAACCCAACAAGCAATCCTTTTGCTTACAACGGGAAGGCTTCCTAAGGCGAACGTGAACAGTCTCCAAGACTTTTAGATGATATACGGAGTGAGCTCGACTCAATACGGAGAAAGAGTCGATGCTGAAGTTCGTTGCACAATCCCGGTATTTTATAAAGTGTTCATTATAGCGGATCCATATGTGTTGTTTACAGCGTCGGTAGGTAGGAATGTTACATTCCTGATTTTGCTCGGTACATGTTGTATGCGACTTTCCAATTTTAAAGACGTTCGACCAACGTAGTCGGCACCACAACAACATTTAAATGAATAAATAACATTACTAACTTGATGAGGGGGTTCAATATCTTTTTTATTGGAAGCCATTCATGGTTTGGTATTATATGCGACCTGAACGTTTCAAGCAAAATAACATCCTTCAGCAGTTGAACAAATTTGTTTGGTGAATTTTTCACTTACTTTCCCCAACCACGGCAATCGAATATAAACCGGACATTTATCCACCATATTGGGTTTCGTTCGTAAAAAAATCTGCTCTTTTCCTTTTAATGGTGGTGTCAATTATATCTAAAGGATACCCATTATTGGACAAAGCATCCGTAATTGTATTTCATTCCTCATCCAATTTTTCTGGCGAGCAGATCATTAGGACACGATGTGTTAATGTCCAAATTAAATTATATTTGCGCTTGTTAGGGCAGAATTAATCCCAGCGTGTATACTGCCAAGTGATGGTTGGTTTGCGATAAATCGATGTAAGGTAACTAGATGGAGTTTTCGTTACGAAAACATCGACAAACGCCAGAGCAGAATTATCTTCACTTTCACACGTATACTTTAACGCCGGATGCATATTGTTTAGTAACGATAAAATTCGTTTGCTTCCGAATTACTATCAAATAGGCAAAACATGTCGTCCACATATCTAAAATAGACCAACGGTTTTATGGGTCCGGACATTAATTTTTCCTCATGGAATCCTACAAAAATGTTGGCCAATGTAGGTCCCAACACGGAACCCATTGACACACCATCAATGTTCCTGTACATTACATCATTAAAGCTAAACTCAACGGATGTAACGGCAAATTTAAGTAGTTAAACAAATACGTGTTCAGGAACGGAAGGTGTTGGACTTTGGCTGCGATATAAAAAGTCAGCACAAATATATATCGATTCTAAAACAGGGGCGCAACTAAATACATTCCTGAACACATACATTTATTTGTACTCGTTGATTTTTGCATGTAGTCAGCGAAATGAAATAAAACTTTCAGACACTATTTACTATAATAATTTGATACTGGCTGAAGAATATTGAAGATCCATTTTGCAACCTTCTGTTGTGTGGTCCCCTACCATAGATAGAATGAGTCTTAAGGGAATATCCGTTTTGTGTGTTTTGGGTAGGCCATATAATCTTGGACGGATAGAGCCCGAGGGTCTAATCTCACTAGCTACCTAAGAAGAAAGTAAACCACCCTTTACCCATTTAACTATTTTTTTCTGGAATTTTGATTCCAGAGTACTCGTGGAATCATGGGTGTCAACAGGGCCTAATTTAACAAATTAGTCACTATCTCTAAATATATATATATCGCTTAATATAAGTGCCATTTTGTTGACGTATTCCTCATGATTCATTATGACTACCCCAGACCCTTTATCGGGTCTAGTTATCACGAGGGATCTATTTTTACCTAGAGTTTTAATAACGTGAAGGTGTTCATTACGCCATTTAAACTCTGAATGGGATACTGGTGTACTAGCGTAACTGTGGGCAAGGTTGTTTAAATTTGATTTTAAGTCCCTTAATTTATTCACGGAAACCGGTTGAAGTTTAGCTATCTGAGAGCCTACAACTTCAAACTCGGAGAATATTTCTTCTCGTTTGGTATTACTTGGAGGAATGCAAAATTCCAACCCATGATCGTGTATGAGAAGTTCAACTGGGAACAGTTTCCAGGAAGATAGATTTAACACGTTACCACCTACATTTGCGTTGGTAAAGCAACCATATTTCTTCTTTATTAGATGTTTTAATTTATTATCAAATTGAAGCTGTAATTTTTTACAGCTTCGTTTTTTGATAATAATAAGATACCGTAGGAAACGAACTTTATCGCAAAAAGATAATATGCCCCCATCTCCCTCCATAATTGCATGCATCTACTCCTGAATCTTTCCAGATTAAATGCTAATTTATCCGAATGATTCAGCATAAACGCTTTTTCAATCGTATGCCCAGGATGTCATCTTGCTTTTTTATCTTAGATAAAATAAACGAGGGACATACATTATTATTTACGCAAGAACATAAGAATGTTTTTTGTTCTCGCGTTGATCTTATTTTACTTTTAATTAAAATGATGTTGTTTAATTTTTTAATTAAACTTGGGTTGTACCGTGTCTTGAAATATTTCATGATTTTCCTGGG
>NC_136494.1:20097313-20182313 GCF_053919585.1 Euprymna scolopes
GGTATAATAAAATTATGAGGTGTTCGTTCACACGTGACCTCCATAGAATGGAAATATATCCCAGAGTTTAACAAGGTTTTATAATATATCTTGGGTCTCCCTGTATATATATGTATATATACATATATATATATGTGTGTGTGTGTGTTTGTGTGTGTGTGTGTTTGTGTGTATATGTGTGTATATGTTTATATATGTATATATATCTATATATGTATATATGTGTATATATATGTATATATATAAATATGCATATGCATATGTGTATATACATATATAATTGAAAGAGTGTTGTATGCTCAATCTGTTAAGTCCAAAGTAGCTGAGCAGCGGCTTGGTTCCCACCAGTTTTGGCAAATAGCAAACAGAATCCTGAACAGAAGCGTGTGCTCCATCCCAACTATTATCAATGGACCTGAGGTAATCTCGTCAGCATCAGACAAAGCCAAACTCTTTGTCAAGAACTTTGCAGCTAATTCTACCCTTTGCGACCAAGACCGCCAACCCCCAATATTTCCTCCTGTATCAGAAAACACGCTATGTGATATACGTATATCTGTACGTGATGTTGCGAAGCTAATCAAAAACCTTGATTCGAGTAAAGCAACCGGCCCTGATGGTATTCCAATTATAGTACTCAAAAAACTTCAACCTGAATTAGCGCCCATACTTACAAAACTGTTTAAACGTTGTCTTAAGGAGAATAGTTTCCCATCTCCCTGGAAAATCTCATCAGTATGCCCTGTATTTAAGAATTCAGGTGATCGCTCATCCCCCTCTCAGTACAGGCCAATAAGTCTCCTGTGCGTCATGAGTAAGTTGCTAGAATCTGTGTTAAATACAGAAGTAATCAAACATCTCAACAAAAATAACCTTCTTAGTGACACTCAATATGGTTTCCGTTCTGCTAGATCTACAGCAGATGTCCTTACAGTTATATCGCATAGGATTAGCAAATCTCTCGACGGTGGCAATCTTTCTAGGGCAATTGCTCTTGACATATCTAAAGCCTTTGATAGGGTATGGCATAAAGGTTTACTTCATAAGATCGCTAGCTATGGAATAGCTGGAAAAGTCTTCTCAATTATTAAATCATTTCTTTCTGATAGGTTCATAAGAGTAGTAGTTGAGGGGCAAAAATCAGAAGCTCACAGTATTAATGCCGGTGTCCCTCAGGGATCCATCCTGGGCCCAACTCTTTTCCTGATCTACATTAATGATCTTCCAAATCATATCCTTACATCATTTGTAGACATTTATGCTGACGACACTACCATTTATGGTACCACATCTAAGACAGTAAACGACCAAGTTCTCTCCAATTCTCTCTCCTCTGATCTTGAGCACGTAGTACAATGGGGAAAGGCGTGGCTGGTTACTTTTAATGCATCTAAAACCAAGCTTCTCTCTTTACATCATCAACATTCTAATCCACATTTGTCATCAATTGAAATGAATGGCTCTCGTCTTCAGGAAGCCTCAAGTTTTGACAAGCTTCTGGGCTTGACCATTACTCCTGATCTTAAATGGAACACGTATATCAAATCTGTTGCCAAGGCCGCTGGAAAAATGGTGGGATCTTTCTATCGATCCAGTAGATATCTCACTGCTGATGCTATTCTCTACCTATATAAGAGCCAGGTACGTCCAAGGATGGAATACTGTTGCCACATCTGGGCAGGAGCTGCTAGAAAGGACTTGTCCTGCCTTGATAGAGTTCAAAATAGACTTCGTAGCCTCGTAGGAGATGTCCTTTTCTCCTCCTTGCAACCTCTATCTCACAGAAGAGATGTTGCGAGTTTGTCTCTGATGTATCGTTATTTTCATGGAAAGTGTTCAACTGAGCTTCAATCTATGGTCCCCCCTCGCCAAACTTTCACAAGAAACACTCGTCTAGCTGTAAACACTATCAATAATTTCCCCCACTCTTTATCTGTGCCTAAACCTAAACGTAGATTCCATGAACAAAGCTTCTTTCTTAGAACTGCACGCCTGTGGAATTGTCTTCCGCTTTCCTGCTTTCCGGCTGACTACACTATGGTTGTGTTCAAGTCTAAAGTAAATAAGTTCTTGATGAGCCGTTCCATATAAGTTATTAAATTTACCAAATTTTCATTACTAATGATTACTATATTGACCAATTTCTACTGTACACTCTTTAACCCTTATCCTTGAGTGGCCTCTGGGCCTTGATAATGTGGTGATGCCTTTGTAAAAAAAAAATACATATATGGGTATATGTATTTATATGCATATATAAATGCATATGTATGCATATATATATGCATATAAATTAAAAAATTATATATACATATCTGTCTATATCTCTTTTTTCTTTTTCTCATCTCCCATATATATGTACATATGTATACATACAGACATATATATATATACACACATATATATATGCATACATATCTCTATATACACACACGATAGATAGATAGATAGATAGATAGATAGGTTTATATTGTACGTGTGTCTGTTTAGATAATGGCGTAAATTTCATTATTGGTTTAAATTGAGTAATGGGTTCCATTACTTTGCTGTCCTGGGTGAAGTCCTGGCGCCACGACGCGCCACAGATACGCCCAGTCATGGCGACGAGGGTGATCAATGTCTGAACACTTTTAAGACCGCTGCTTTCAAAGGAGAACGCCAGTACAGTCGCAAATTAGATTATCGACAGCGAATAATTATCGGCTTTCGAGTTAAGTGTGTATTCTTTAATGGAACCTCTTATAGAACGAGATGATGACCAAGACAGGTTTTTAAAACTTTGTATAACCCGATTCCGAACACTTTCAATCCCTTTTTTTACCATTGCTTTTGTAGTTTTTGGTTTTGTTTATTTTGACATTTTTATAAATGTGTGTTCGTACATTTGCCAATAGCTCGAACTGTCTGTCATGGTGATTTTTTTTTTATTTGATTTTCTTCGGTCTGTTAAATGTACTTTTGGAATAGCATATTTTTGGTCTGTCAGCGGGACACACCCACAAAAACGCTATTTTGTTATACTATACTGTGTTGAATTACATTTTGTTCCTCGGTTAAACGTATTTTTAAATGCCCGTTTCCTTAGTAGTAGTTTTTTTAAAAATAATATTTATGTTAGTCTGTCATTATTAAATTCTAAATAGTACTTGCTTTTCTTCTGTAATGCATATCAGTTGGATAGAGCGTTCCTTTGTACTATTCTACATAAGTTTAAATTATTTTTATTCGTACTCTTTCTGAGTAAAAAATCTTTTATACGAGTCGATGATACTAAGTCCGAGAGTCTCAGACATTTTCGAATTGTCTCTCTACCTTCATGAAGTTTAATACACCGTTTTATGTACTCAAGACCCTCAGATTTTTCATTTTCTATTGTAGAAAGGGATAAATTATTACTAATCGCTGGATCTGTCGCGCTTAAGCGTTGAATAAAAAAAAATACTCCCTCGCATTAACTCATAAATTTCTGCCTGTGACGCATTCATACAGTTTATGTTATTTCCAAGGAAATGTTCTTAATGTCTGTTTTTAATTATCTGACTGACTAAAATTGTAATTTACTCTGCCAGTAGACCAATGCGAACTTTCTGCGAATTGTATTTGTGATCATTCATGTGTGCAGAATCAGAGACATCTTTTATTTTATTTTATCTACTTCTTCTTTACGCATCTTTTTATCGTCACTTTTCTTTTTGAATTGTATTTTATCCTCGCTTTTTTCCGATAAAAAGGGAATTTCTTGTTAACGTGCAAACCATCTAAAAACACACACACACACACACACACACATATATATATATATATATATATAATTTAAGTCATTCAATAAATTTAAAATTTTATGACTTGAAATGGTTAGATTTCAAATCGAAATATTTTTTATTACTCTATATAAGCTAAAGAATACATTTGCAATATTATAACCCCTTATCCTATAGGATTTCGATGTATACCATCTCTTCAGAAGAGAAAATATTAGCAAATAATTATAATGTTTTACATCTAATTTGCATAAGTCAGTGAGACATGGAAAATCACAATTCCAAGTTTTTTTTTAAGTATTTAAATATTATAGACGACGGGAAGTTAAGGAAAAGTACATAAAAATGTATTTGCTCTATCTTGTATATCAAGTAATTTTTTTTTATTTTGATAGTATAGTACTTATAGAATATTACTCTCAATATTATTTTGTAAAACCTATAATCACAGGTTTCGATACCTGTTTATTGTTAGATAATTTTGTTCTGAAGTATATATATATATATATATATAACTACTTCATTTATTCACACAAATTTAATATACGAAAGTATAGATTTATGCGTAAACTTTAAGTATTTACTTCAAAAGTGGTCAATTCGTAGGTAGAGCTAGTTAGTAATTTATAAAATGTATATGGCGATTAAGCTACACTGAATATTCTGCGCTTCATCCACTGTAGGATTCGTCAGGCTTATGCGCATAAGCCTGACGAATCCTACAGTGGATGAAACGCAGAATATTCAGTGTAGCTTAATCGCCATATATATTTTATAAATTACTATATATATATATATATATATATATATATATATATGTATATATATATATATATATATATATAAAATAAAAAATACAATTAAATTTACCAAAATGATCCAAGATGGTAAAATTAAAGTATATTATACATATTACAGAATTAATATTTATAAAGTTATCTCAGCCAGATGTAAAAGCTGGATAAAACCAAATAGGAGATAGAGCTTATAATACGAGCAAACAGTTAATAAAACATTTTACAACACTTTGAAATGAGTTAAAACCATATTTAATCTGAAAAGGAAACACTAGATGAGTGGATAGTTCTTAATCCGCGGAGTTTCGAAGAAATACTTTCCTTCTCATCAGTGGGTAGGAATTAGCAAAATGCGGGATCGGATTTTGCATGCAAAAGTATTTGATGAAACAACAAGTAAGTCAAAGATCTTACTTGAAAACAAAAAAAGTGAAGCAGAGGAGACATGGTGGAGAAAAAGGTGATTACACATGAATGTATAGTCTGGTGGAAGTTAAATAATCCAGTGACAGTAAAATCCAAGTATATAATTATATATCGGTCCGACAACTCCATGCTCATTGACTGATAGGAAGGGCGCGGTGGATACTAGAAAGCTGATTGCCTAACTAAAATTTCAATAGAAGATGCGCATACAAAAACGACAAACAACCACATAATTCGCGCATAAGCCTGAAGAATCATAGAGTGGATGAAACGCGGAATATTAAGTGTAGCTTAATCGCCATATACATTTTATAACTTACTAACTAGCGCTAGATACGTATTGTGCACTTTTGAAGTAAATACTTAAAGTTTACGCATAAATCTATACTTTCGTATATTAATTTTATGTGAGTAAATTATGTAGTTATATACATATATATATATGTATATGTATATATATGTATATATATATATATATATATATATATATATATATATATATATATATATATATATACTGCTTTAACAAAAACGAAGGCTTCAAAGAATAGGTTGATAGAAACAAATAGTGTATTTCATTGTAAGTTACAATTGTTTCAAGACAATTCGCACAAATTCAAATATTATGTTATTTTGAAATTTTCACAAGAACAGCCGTTCTTCAGACTTGTTGAATAAAAAACACTTTAACAATAAAACATTATGGAAAACATTCCCCTTATAAGGAAAAGAAAGCGGGCGAAACTATTTTACCTCTATCAGATCCTTGCAAAGTATATATATAGTCGATCAATTTAGCTCTTATGCATAGATCATCGTATAACGATTAGATTACTCTCTGACTGACGTAATGAACATTTAAAAAAATTAAAATGTTTAAATTCAACGCTATATCACGCGGTTAATGGTAGCCGAATCGATACGGTCTCCGCTAATCGAGCCAGAGATGTCTCGTGTTGCGGGGTTCTAATCCTTCTGTTGGTGTTGATCGTGACACCCTGCACTGAAGAATCCCGAAAGGATGAAACACTAGTTTCTGTAGGTATTTAATTATTATAGTAAAAAATTAATAATGATATATACATATATATATATATATATATATATATATATATATATATATATATATATATAGTGTATCACAAAAGTAAGTATACCCTTCAAATATTTAAGTATATCTCTTTAATTTATTTCCCCCTCAAAATAACCCTCCGTTTTCTTGGCATTGCAGTACAAACCCACTAATTGCGCTTCCCTCTCCTGTTGGCTCAGGACTTCTTGGGCTTGACGAATTTCTTCAGTTTCAATGCTATGTAATCTAATAGAAAGAAAACACCCACTGTCGAGTATTTTATATGATTATTGTTCTAAAATAGGAGCCTCCTCTTTTTTACTCCCAAACATTTTTAGATCTACTAGGACGGCTATGCATGTGCTTCTAGTGCGTATTTTATACTTCATATCAATATCGTCAATCTGAAACCGACGAACCCATTTATTAACTGTAGTGACATGAACTGCATAGACTTTGTAAACATTCAGCAGGCGCCGGAGAATGTTGATCGAATTAGTTTTTTTTTCTGCGGAGAGGAATTCAATGACACATCTCTGCTTCAGATGTGCGTTAATAACAGGAGTTTATTAGAGTGTATCACCGTCAATATCTTCAATAAAAAGATTAAACGTTCAGGTCATGAATACAAAGGTCCAAGCCAATACATGTTGCAATCCTATTTGATCCATTCGGGCGAAATAAGAAAATATGACGCATAACTTTTGGAACGCGCTCCAGGGTTTCTTTTTCCAACTTTAAAAGTGGTAACTAAGTCTAGCGCAATTTTCTGGCCGCTATTTACTTCAGCAGTTTCCTTCACGACATAGAAAATACACGTGGCGAAATATAGGTATATTTGGATACCAATAAACTAACACTGGTATTTGTAATAGGTATTGATTCAAGAGAAAATAGGGAAAGCTCGAAAATACATATTTTAATCTTTACATTTCATAAGTAATTTAATATTTTATTCGAACGTCTTCTTTTAAATCTATATATATTTGGCGCTTCTACTTCTTATTGGGACGAGATTTCGGAAATCGTAATGTTGAATTTCACATGAAAACAACGTTATCTTCGTTTTCACCGAATTATCAAGATTATTCTATCCAAAAATTCCGAAAATCAATAAGGTAGAATTTTTTTTAAGAAAATAGAATTTGAAGAACGCGATTGTGTATGCTTATGTAAACACAGGAGAGCTACAAGAGATGGAATTCAACAGTCGAAAAAAATTGTATATATGTTATTTGTAAGTTATTATACTTTTAGGTGAACAATTATTTTTATAATAAATAATTATGAAAAGATCTTAAATGAAAACCAGACTCAGAAAGACTGTATAAATGTTATGCTTATTTTATTTGTTTAGTGTTCGTCACAATAAGAATTTAGAGTTACTTCCCTTGTTTATTGTTCCGTTTCGCTACATTATATGAAAACAAGATAGTGGAAAATGTTCAGCTGCTAACACGATTATCCTTGTTTTTAAAAGAATTTAGTAATATTTAGGTAATTTCGACTACATAATTTAGAAGCTACTAGTCTAACTTATTAGAATTGGGAAAAAATCAGTTAGAACCATTGTTTTTTTTTATCTGAAAACTCTATTTATTGACTACAAAATCTCATCCCAATCCTGTAGAAGTACCATATATAGTATTACACTAGAAGAGTGGCGCAACGTTTCCCCATACATTTATTTTCATCGAAATTCAAGAAATAGCCAATTTTTTACAATCAAATCGATTGATCGTCTGCTTTAATTGGCAACCCAACACTGTGCACATACCTCGTGCAGTGTCAAAGTTCACAATATATTGTAGTCTACATTACACTGTAGAGAATCTAGTGTTGATTTTATGACATGATTTTTCTATGTAATGATTTGCACTAAACTCTAAAATGCAAAAATAAAGTATCAGACGCAAATTGTGCTCTAAACAGTAACATTTATTTCGAACGCGTCATTGTCATATCAAAGAACGTACTGTTGATTTATATGCCTGCCATTACTCGGTGTTCGGTTATAATTGCTTGAATTTAAGTTAGAAATGTTTAAGTTTGAGGATCAGGCATCATTTTGAAATAGTACTTTAAACAGAAACATTAATTTCGAACGCGCCTCTGTCATATCAAAGAATTGATTGTTGATTTTATATGTTTGACCTTTTGGCGCGTGTAGTAATAAAACTTCTTAAATGCATTTTTGATAGTAGGCTGTGTAAAATGTTCATTTTGATTAACATCGCTTGTGCCTCCTTTCATTGTTTTTGTTCGATTATCGAGTATCGATACTCATCAAAGACATTCTGTCATAATACCTATCAAAGAACACTGCCAGGTATATACAGTACCCTCGTGTGAAATTTCATAAAAATCGACCGAGCCGTTTTCGAGTCCAAAGGGAACGAATCCATAGACGCACAAACACATTTATAAGGTACCTGTACAGTGAAGTACCCATATGAAAAACAAAGAAATTCTTATCTGCGACGCACATAAGTTATCAAAATGGAAAATCATGTAATATATTCGAGTAGTATAACATTTATATAAAAAATCCGGCGCTTCTTCACTATAACACTCTGATATAAATACAAAACTGATCTTGTAACATTTAGCACAATTTAAACGCATTTAAATAATTTTAAATATGTGTTGTACATACACCGGCATTGGTAAGAACATTTTTTCCACATACGTGCTGTATATTTCCTGTCCAATGAAGGGACAATTATTCCATACTTCTGTTGTGTAATACGCGTCCTAAGGTAGGTACAATATTCCCTTGCTCAAGATAGCAAATGATACACAGACTTCAAAAATTCCTCTATCCTAAGAATAACAGGCATGTTCGAAAATGTTCTCATTGTCGTATACGGTATACGATTCCAAGCAACGCTGGGTGGTCTTGCTAGTTATTAATATAAGAAAAGAAAGATACATTTTTTTGCTTGGAGAATTTATTCCACACAGAAATCTGCTTATTTTTCTCATTCTAAACTCTTCAGCAGATTCCGAAGACCTATTGTGAGTTGGTAAACGATTTTAATTTTGTATTACTCGTGGACATGATTTTGAGATTCTTAGACATTCGAAAGAGATTTGTAAAAGAATTTACTGGCAAATAGAAAATAGCTTAACTTTCATATGCACAGAAATACTACGATCATGCATATGATGTTAGGAATATGTGTACATCTGGTTTACCCCTCCACATATATAGAATATGATTGTCTTATTATGCCATGTAAACAGCCTCGCGGAAGATCTTGGGAAAGAAGTGCACGTTGAAACCCTCGTGCTTAAGAATATTTCAAACACTGACCAGGAACACTAGATCATTATGGCGACTTACTACATTACTCCCGAATACTGTAGGCATAACTACTTAGCTACTTTGATACTTCAAACAAAGATGAGGGTCTTTCCAAAGTAAAGCCTCCTATTTTTAACTCGAAAAGTTTGAAGACTACGATGACGTACGTGGTATCATTAAAACGAGCGACTATTTCGTTATCCAAGATATATTTTTCTGCATAGTAACCGCCATTTTAACGGACTTTTGTAAGGAATTCAATTAAGCACCTCTGCTTCTACTCACGTAAATTGCAGGAGTTGTTTTTTTTAGTGGCTTACACTATCAATGTCTGCAACATTAGGTTGAAAGTTTCAGGTCATAAATGCGTGAGTCCAGTATTCGTTACACTTCAATTTCTATCTACGTCCAAGGATGGAATACTGCTGCCATATCTGGGCAGGAGCTGCTAAAAACAGCCTATCCTATCTTGACAGAGTACAAAATAGACTTCGTGGCTTAGTGGGGGATGCCCTTTTCTCTACCCTGCAACCTCTCTCCCACAGAAGAGACATTGCGAGCCTATCCTTGTTTTATCGTTATTTCCATGACAGGTACTCGTCTGAACTTCAATCTCTGGTCCCCACTCGCCAATCTTTCACGAACAACACCCGTCTAGCTGAATCCACTGTGAAAAATTTACCCCACTCTTTATCTTGGTCTAAATCAAAACGTGGATTCCATGAACAAAGCTTCTTTCTTAGAACTGCACGCCTGTGGAACTCTGTTCCGTCTGCCTGCTTCCCACCTGACTACAACTTGGATGTCTTCAAGTCGAACGTTAACAAATTCCTAATGAACCGCCCACTTAAGTAAACACTTCATCAAATCTCCACACTAACGTAATGTACTTGCAAAACCATTATCCCTGAGTGGATTCTGGGCCTTTATAAGTGGTGACGACTGTGTAAAAAAAAATTGCAGTGCCTTTTGGTGCATTCGTATAAATTAAAATAAGAGTCATTCTTTTTGAAACGATAATCGCCTATAAGAATAGTATTGTGTCTTTTAAATTTCGGAAGAAATTGCTCGAACAAGAAGCAGTTAACAAGAAATTTTATAAGAAAAACTACAGAATTAATGAGTTAATATGAAGTGTCAACACTTCATATCTTTTCTCATATCTGTTTTTAGACCCCCCACGGCAAGATGGTGTAATACAAGAGTGGAAACTAGGGATTATAAAATCCAATACCATAAATGATCGTACTTAGACAATTAAAATGGCATAAGGAAGCATTAAAAGGTAGAGTCGCCTCACACAATTAGCAGCTAACTTAAACTTGCTCAAAAGGTACATTACGATCTGAAGGTAAATACCCAGAGCTGCACAGAGAAACATAATTTCGTCAATAAGAAGCAAGCCATTCTATCAATGACATATTTACGTAAACATATGCTGCTCTAATAAAATAAACTACGAATCGAGGTCGATTGAAAGCCAAATCACAACGTAATATTAGGAAAATAAACAACTATTTTACTTGTTTGAAATTTATCACAAATATATTTCAGAGATATACTCCATCTTCAGTATGTTGTTTTGTTTCTTTTATCTTTTCTACTTCTCTGCCATGTTGTAAAGTTGGAGAAAGAAAAGTATGTTTGTAAAAGGCCGCCCTTGCCATATGTTGCTCTAGTTTTAAAGGTATCTTGTATAATTATCAATTATATCTACCAAGCAGAATATACCGAAATAATTACATTTTATATTGGAAAAGCTTATTTGAATTAACTGATGATAAAAACCAACAAAGAAAATGCACAAATATATACCGCGCTGCTTGTTTAGGATATTTTACAACAAGGGGATGCTTATAAAAATAGTCATATGATAGCGATACTCATGAAGTATGTGCGTCTAACACTTAACAGATTTCACGACAAGAAACAAGAACACATAAAGAAAAGCCGACATCTGTATTTAATTATGTTTTCCATGGTTTATCGTTCAGAGGTTATAGCAGTTAAAAGTACACGATTTCCTGCTGCACCATCTGGTCGTTTACTAGATTAAGAATCCAACAAGGTAGCTAAGAATCTGGCAAAATACTAAAGATCGGTACGCGTCGGGCCAAATCATTTTCACCTGAATTACAACCCCAGATGAAAACATGGAAAAATATACAAATAGCTACAGCAAGAAGAATGTGTAGCCGTTCCTATCCTTGGTTTAAAAATAAACATAATATAATTTTGAAAGAATGAGAAAGAAATTTTCTGACATATTGTTCTTATGAATATGAAGAGCAGTGCCTTATTATCACCATATCCATATAGATTAATTGTCACATAATCGATATGGATTAACTGTAATTTGTAAAGAGTACAGACTATTTCTTTAATATTTAAAATCATTTTTTCAGTTCTGTGTGTCTGTCTGCATGGATATCTATCTATCTATCTATCTATCTATCCCTCGCTCTATGTATATATATATATATATATATATATATATATATATATATATATATATATATATATATATATATATATATCCACCACTAATCTATCTACTTATCTTTCGGCCAATCTCTCTCGCTCGCTCTCTCTCTCTCTCTCTCTATATATATATATATATATATATATATATATATATATATATATCCTTCGACTTCTAACCCTCAAAATTCGAAGAACTTTTCAACATTGCCCTAGAATGTGCCGAGGCATACACTGATATATCCTCACAAGAAATCAGCATCATTAAAAAATGTAGAAAATCAGTTCTAGTAAATAATAATAACCAATGGATAAGCACTAAAATGACAAATTCGTTTGATTTAGCGATGGACCCTGGATTCTGCAGAGGAATCAGATCTTGTGGGATTATAAATTCTATATAGCCTCACAAGCATATTTGATACTACGGAATCGGCCTATATAAATATGATGTACTAGCTATAATAAAAGACTCCAACAAAGTCAAGGGAGATAACTTTAAGAAAACCATACACAAGGAAATGAAAAAATTACGCTTAAAAGTAGGCGTATTAGCTTATAAAAAATAAGATACTTCCTGGACGTCACGTTAAAATTAGATTAAAACACATATGAACCCTACTTAAAATATAACGCTAATCCAATATACGTAAAACGTAAGTCCAATCACTCACTATCAATTATAAAACAGATTCCTAACTCGATCCTATGTAGACTCAGAATAAACTCAAGCCCAACATCTACTAAACTGTAGGAGAAAAATAGCGAACAACTGTGTTCATAGGGTAAAATTTACTTTAGGATAGAGATACAAAATAGTTTTAAAACTAACAATAACAATAGAAAATAAACAAATAAAAAAATAAATAAATAAGCATGCATATACATAAATTATCACACGTATGTGTGTGTGTGTATGTTTGTATGTATATATATATATATATATATAATATAAAGCTTAATGGATGTGTGTGTATCTGGTCACGAATAGGCTCCTATATGGTTGCATATTTTAAAATCTTATATATCTATAATATAAAGTTGAATGTCTGTGTGTGTGAGTGTGTGTGTGTCTGTGTGTCTGGTCACTAGTCTCCTAAATGGTTGACTGTCTAAAAAAAAATACTACATATAATGATATAATATGTATCGAGGCACAGGAATGGGTATGTTTGTTCTGCCAGAACGGTGGTTCATAAAAATTGTTGGGTCTGCGTTCGCACCTGGTCCACAAAGTATGGAGATAAAAAATAAAAAAATTAAAAAAAAACATTTACAAGCGTTTTTGATATAGATATACATAAGAATACTTTGATAAGTATGTTTTAACTTAAATAGGGATGCTATAATAAAATTGTAAATGGTAATAGGCAGAAACTTTAATAAATACTTTCCATATCTATCTGCGTAAGTATACTTTTATAATTATGCTTCAGTTTGAAGAAATATGGTATAATAAAATCACTGGGTGTTCGTTCGCAACTGACCTCCAGAGAATGGAAATATGTCACAAAGTTTAACAAGTTTTTTTTTTAATATAGATCGACAGAATATTGTGATAAGTGTTTCAGTGTGAACAGGTATGGTATAATAAATTATGGGGTCTATCTATTTTATTTTTACTTTCATCATATTTGCTTTGGTTTTGATACCCCCCCCCCCAAATTTGAAGGTATCTCTTTACAACCCTTCTTTTTCATAACGTATCATACTTTCATAAATCAGAGTCTATTTTCCGTAGGCTGTTTTTGAACCCAGTCAACGACGGGTACTTTTGCTATTATATATATATATATATATATATATATATATATATATATAGAGAGAGAGAGAGAGAGAGAGAGAGAGAAAGAGAGAGAGATAGTTAGATAAACTAACATGTAAAAAAATTATATATATATATATATATATATATACACACACTAACATATAAAAAAAACTTAACCTAAATTTAAAACAAGTCAAGACACTAGATATCTACGCTAAAGAGCACACACAAAGGAACGGGTCAACTGGAGGCAACCTGGGCCTTTGTCCTGTAAGTGCCTATTTATTGGCGGATTAGAAAGTGTGTGGTGGATACTAGAAATCTGATTAGCTAAGTAAAAACTCAATAGAAGGTGCTTATATAACAACGCGAGCCAACCACAAAATTCTGGAATAAGCCTGAACCATCCTAGAGTGGATGAAACACGGAATATTCATTGTAGCTTAATCGCCATACATATTTTATAACTTACTAATATATATATATATATTTCTTAACATATATTGTTTTGATCACAAATCAATATAAAATTTTTTACTCATGTCCAAGTTACCTATATCTAAGATTTTCAGGATTTAGACCGAAAATTTGCAGAGGAGTTTGATAGAATCTGTAAAAGTCAACACTTTCAACTTTGACATCTTGGCAGCGAAATTTTCGTCTCAAAACGTATCGAAATGCTTGGCGCATGTCTGATTACCCGCTATATAAAATTTCCAATGTTATACCAAAAATGGGCTGAGCTGTTTGCTTGAGACAGTATGGGTAATTTTTGTAAACTTTGATCCCTAGGCAGCTCAAATTTTTTACCCAAATCGAGTAAAACACTTGCTCTATGTTTGATTACACTTTATGTAAAATTTCACATGTTTAAACCCGAAATTGGCTTAGTAATTTGGTAGAGACTGAAGAGGTAATTTAAACAAAAATTGGCACTTACTTTGAACCATTTTACACTTATTGTTTTTTTATCTCAAATGAAATTTAAATGCTTAACTCATATCCAAGTAACCTACATTTAAAATGTCAAGTGTTTAGTCCCAGAATTTGCGGAGGAGTTTGGTAGAATTTTCTAATGTCAAATCATTGAACTTTGACCTATTGATATCAAAATGTTTGGTCGAAACCCGATTAAAACGATTTTCACATATCTCAATATTTTTTTATGTTAATTCTCGTGTCTCTAGACCTAAAATTGACAGAATAGTTTGGTAGAGAAATGTACACACACAGGCACACGGACACACTCGCAGACAATTTAACTTTTATAGATATAAATTTGATCCTATTAATTTGTTTGCTTGTATTATTTATATTAAAACCCTTTTTTCTATTTATGTAAAAAGTAAATACAACTTTCTCATATGTGGGTCGTCGAATTACATGCATCTGCAAAAGATCTAGCTGATGTGCATATTGTTTTAAGCATCCATTCTACTTAATTCTTGATAAGGGTTTTCAGTTTTCTCATGGGATGATCATTTTTAGTAAACTACTAGCATTTCATCTTGGCGTTGCCCGCGTATTTGGAGGTGTATGTTGAGCAAAAAAAAAAAAAAGAACCCGTACGGCGAAGGAAAAAAGAACAGAAAAAAACCTGACGTCTTTGCTGTTACGACCACCGCAAAACCGGAAGTAACGTAGGCTAGACAATCGAAAAGAAGGGATGATTTTCGAAAATATCGGTGAAAAAAGCGACCCCTCCCTGTTGAAAAGTGCCTAGTTGAGGATGAAAAAATTAATTTTGTTAGCCAATTTTTCGGTATTTGTCGTCGGAAGGGTCGGGCTTCAAAACGATCCTAATCTTGTGAAAATCCGCCGCCTCTGTCTAAAGTTTTAGGCAGACATGCAAACATACATACATACATTTATATATTAGTAGCTCAAATTTTCGAAAACCGATTAAAAAGCTTGCTCTATCTCTGAATACTATTTAAAATTTCAAATATTTAGACCAGAAATTGTCTGCGTAATTTGGTAGACACCGCAGAGGTAATTTAAAAAAAAAAATTTGATCCCTATTATGACTCCTTAACATTTATTTTTTGGGGCCCAAATAAAATTATTAAGTTAGATCCATGCCCATATATCTAAAATTTTAAGTGTTTAGACCAAAAAGTTTCGGAGGAGTTTGGTAGAGTTCTCACAGGTCAAATCGTTGAACTTTGACCCCTTAACAGCCAAATTTCTAGCCGGAAACGGATTGCACACATTTTCACATATACGCTGTATATCAAATTTCGAGTCTGTAGACTTAAAATTAACAGAGTTATGTCGAAGGGAAATGTACACAGACACACACACACAGAACCACACACACACAGTATACATACACACAGTTATTGCGTAAGGAAATGTACACATACACACACAAACAGACAGAAAGCCATATTTACAATATATAATATAGAAAGATATACGTTCACTTTTATAGATATATAGATTACATGCAATTATATTCATGCATATATATTTGTGAAAAAAGATATTAGAAAACACAGATCACTTTATATATATATATATATATATATATATATATATATATATATAGATATATGAATGCGTCTGTATATTTGTTGTAAAAAATTTGATTACCAAACTGCTCTGTAATTTTTTAGTCTAGAGACATATAACTTAATATATAGGGTATACTAACACATGCGAAACTGTATATTTGGGTTTTAACCGGGGAAATTCGGTGAAAAAGTGTTAAAATTCAAGAAATAGCATTTGTCAGGTGAAGGTCGGAGGACGGCATTACAAATATGCATGCGTGGCTTAATAACTATTGGTTTCTCTTTTAATTTTTAATTTTACAGCAAACATGGCTTTCATAGCCCAGGCATTAACGGCAAAGGAGTAAGTAAATCTAATGCTAAATGTTTTGGTTTTATTCTCGGCGGTGGCGCACGTGTGATATCTTTTTAAAAACGTTCTAAATTATTACTGTATATTGGTTGCAATATAATAAAAGTTTAATTCGAAATCTGCATTAATGAACACACACACACACACACATATATATATATGCATATTTACAATGTATAATATAGAAAGATATACGCACACACATGCACACATACATACACATTTATATATATATATATATCTAAATATGTATATATATGAATATATGTATATTTTTTATCTATATAGATACACACACACAGACGTACACATCAACACACACATACGCACACTATCACCCACTATCACACATACACCCCCACATATATATATATATATATATATATATATATATATATATATATATATATATAGTTATTAGTTTTCAACTTAATTCTCCAAACATAACGTATTCAACAGTCTGCAACCATTTCTGTTTTTCCAGCCGATTTAACATTTTACCTTACATAAAAACACTAAATAATTATCCAGTTTGGTAGAAATGTAACTTACCTTACCTTTGCTTTCATTTTTTTTTGGGGGACAACTTTTTCGAATCTGTGTATAGTAACCCCCCTCATCACTCAAATATTAATTACTAACTCACATTTTTGTATACAGAAAAAACACATTTAGCGTTTCAACGTTAGCTTTATCCACTGATTGTTGGTCGAGCCCAAGCCATGATTGACGGTAGTCCTGAGGATCAGGATCCAATTCTGCAAGAGTACCATTTTTTCATTTGTTTCATTTTTTTTTTTTAGAGTGGATTGCTGTACTAAGAATATAAGAAACATGCATTTTCTCTTTTTATTAGAATTTTCCATTACACCAAATTGAGTCACAGCAACGCGTAGCAGGGTACAGCTAGTTACATCATAAGTTTATAAACCATACTATAGCACTTAATTTCAGACTTTTGTTCTGTAGCGGTACACGCGATAGACATCAAGCTCTGTGTCCTGTAGTCAAGTTTGATAGTTCTATTCTGTTTTTAATTTAAAAACCAATTTCTCATGTGTTATTTTCTTTTCACTGAATCCAAATTTAATTTTGAACGATGATAAGACTTCTTAAAGGTGTTCACTCGAGCCAAAAGCCGGCTGTTCTTTCATTATTCTTTCTTTTTTTTTTGATTATAGAGATCTTCTAATGAAACACTTATGAAAACTCCCAAAACACATTAAGTATGTTTGTGTGATATTTTTAAAAGAAAAATAAATGCCTAGATATTTCGAGGTCTATAGGGGACAAACACAGACGTAAACACAGACAAAATATCCTATATATATATATATATATATATATATATATATATATATATATATATATATATAGGTAAATACATATAGGTGTTCCTTCGTTGATTGACAGACTATGGATACGAACGAAGGGGTGTGTGCTCGTGGATTTTTTGTGTCAGGAGGTACGCAATCTCCAAACAAACCTCTTCTTAGTCGAAAATTGCAATTTAATGCATATACAGGATGACTAGAAACTAATGCCGTGATAAACAGAGATTATGCCGCATATGTATATATATATATATATATATATATATATGTATATATATATATATACGGCAATCGCGTTGATACACTGAAGTTATGCATATATATGTATATATATATATGCATATATATGTATATATATATGCATATATATATGTATATATATATATATAACCCCCAAATTATATATATATGGATAGCTTTAGTGTGTAAGCGCGATTACCGTATATATATATATATATATATATATATATATATATATATATATATATATGTGTGTGTGTATATATACGGCAATCGCGTTGACACACTGAAGCTATCCATATATATATATATATATATATATATATATATATATATATAGAGATAGATAGATAGATAGATAGATAGATAGATAGATTAATAGATAGATAGATATAGATATATAATTTATTGGGGCATTACACCTAGAGTCTAAAGAGCAGACTTTATTTTAATGTACTGATATATGTATTAATACTATTAGAAAAACAGTGTTCGTTATAATGTAGATATATAATAAGCTCGATACGTATAGATATCTTAGAGCTATTTTAATATTGAGTAAAACGATTCATAATTTTGAATTACAATTCAGTTTCAAAAGGAAAACAAACAAAATCAATGAAGTGTACGATCGTTTCGGAAATAACAATTAATTTCACACTTTGATATTTTGCGAGTATTGTTTTGTATTTGATTGCTATAACGTATATAGTAGATAGATTTTTCTTTTCTTTTGTTTTTTTTTCTAAAAAAAAGTCGCCCTAGTTCAGCTTTAGTAAGGTGTATTCGTAATACAATACTATTTTCTTCTGCATTATTTTTTCCGGATTCATAAGGTGCCAGAACCCCTTATGTATTTGAAACAGAATTTTCATTGAAAAGCAAGGCTAAAGTTATTAAATACATTTTCATTTCTACCTGGATCAGAAATTTACTTACATCTCTAAATACGTAAGCCAAATGGAAGAACTGTATGAATATCCGTTAATCAAGAACTAGCGGAGGCTAGTTATTACTTGACATAAGCTACCTGTTTTGATTCAAATGTTGCATCAAATATTAAAGCTGCCTCTTCGAGTCCTCATTAGTTCTCGGATTAATAATCTTGAGGTGCACTTTTTCCAAGTAAACAGTAGCTATGGAAATTTCGTTAGAATATGTAAGATTGCAGGAAAGAGGTTTCGCCGAATGTGAGAATTTGATTCAATCAGGACCAGACAAAATGAGTTTAGAAATAATAGCGAATTAAAACAAGAAACGATGTCAGAAAATGTGAGCTTCCATATCTCTCATCCGCCAATTGCAAAGATGGAGTTTAACTGCATAATCAAATTGTCCTTATTTAAACTTAGGATCTGGTTCTTTTACTTTCTATGGTTGTGGAGACCTTAATACTGATTTGGCATTATTTCGTATTGTCCTGTCTGTGGTGCTCCCCCCTAGAATAGCCTGAGGGTGATTCGGCCGTAAACAGAGGGATACACAGAAACAAGCAACCAGAATGCAATCCCAAGATTCCCTACCTTTTCCCGACCTTTTCTGTCCAGACAGCCATGAGGTGATCACTTTTTTCTCTCCCTCTGTAATGATAGAAAGAGAGCACCCCCTCCCTTTGCACTTGTTAAGGTTAGTTAGTTTAAATGAGCTAATTGTGTAAAGTTAATTGCAAAAATCTGTAATTTGTTTTGTAATATATCGTAATATTGTGTTTGTAAAATAAATGTGTAAGATTATTTCTCATATCTGTTGCAACCTGTGTCGTGTGTTTTTGTGTCTGCCTGAAATATCTGCCTTAATTAACAAAACAGGGCTAAAGACGAAGAAGATTCCAGCCAGAATGCCACTAGAGAGAATACGAAATCCTGAGTGAAGGAGACAGCCACACCCAATGTCCCATGTGTGTTTTTAATCTTCACCTAGACAACAAAAAGAAAACAGTCAAACGACAGTTCTTCAGACTTAGACTCTACCGACTGGCCATTCGTAACGTCATGGGGCCGTTTCCAGGACATTTAATGTAAAACGTGGGTAGGCCACGCAAATGAGCGGCCTATAGGCTTACACCGAAGTAAGTATGTTTTTCAGAAGAGGAGAACCAGAAAGCCACGCATTATTTTTGTATAGAGTATCGCCAGTCGCGCAAGATTAATAAATGAACTTTAAAGACACGGATTTTGATTTAATTGCTTTCCTTACCTACCGATTTGAATTCAATAAAAAACTGACATTTATTAAGTAGAAACATTCCACGCGGAAAACATTCATTAAAACAAATTAATTTATAGAACTTTTTGTTTCTTTTAGGAGTGTAACTGCGTTGTCTTAATTAGAATATGCTATGTAGGTGTTCCTTTGTTTTTACTTTAAGACGAGTTCCTCATTATTCATTAATATACATTTAATTCTCTTACTCTGATGTGAGAATTTCTTTGAAGATACTGATACTTTGAAGATATATATTATTAGTGTAAATATTTACCAGGTGCGTTTCTATATTAGCTTATAAAAAAGGAAAGGACATAAGTGCAATATCAGCAACTCCCAAGTAGAAAAAAAAGAAGAAATATAACTCATCAACGTTATTAAATATATACATATATATGTTTATTTATATACGAACTGACCCATTAAATTATCGTCCCATTAGCCTCCTCCTGCTTGTTGTCAGAATATTTGAGTCCATAATAAACCAAGCTCTAGTCCATCACCTTACAGCTGCTAAACTTCTGACTGACGAACAATATGGATTTAGGCAAGCCCGTTCTACAGCAGATATCATAACAGTACTCTGCGAACGTATATACCATTCACTGAAAAAATGCAGGGAAGGATAGAGCGGCAGACCTAGATAAATATAAGGCTTTTGACAGGGTATGGCACGATGGTCTTCCCAAGAAAAAAAACACATCATACCGTGCCACTTGACGAATATTTAACAGTACTAAATACTTCTTAGATAAGAGAAGAATCCCGGCTTTTCTCGACGGTCGTACATCTAAACAATATGATATAAATGTGGGTGTTCCTCAGGGGGTCGATCGTTGTTATTATTTAATATTCCTAATATTTGAGTCCATAATAAACCAAGCTCTAGTCCATCACCTTACAGCTGCTAAACTTCTGACTGACGAACAATATGGATTTAGGCAAGCCCGTTCTACAGCATAAATAGTATCCTGATAAAATTGTCTCTGTTTTGTGTATATTTGCTGATGATATCACGCTTTATAACAAGCACAAGGGGGAAAATGAATACATTTCTAAGGAAATGGCAGAAACAATAGAGAAACTCCTCCAATCCATGGTGGAATTGGGACAAAACTAGATGGCCACATTCAATGCTGCCAAGGCTAAGCTTGTTTTCATAAATAATTACAAGAAACCTTCTCCACCACCAATAGCTATGGCGTAATTACAAGACACCTTTCAACCACTAATAGTTATGTATTACCTGAAACTACTTCTTTACAACTCCCCGACTTAAATATCACAAGAGAAATAAGTTGAAACAAATACATTAAGAGCATTCTCAGGGCCGCTGCGAGGAAGGTGGGCTCACTCTCCCGTGCTAGAAAGTTACCTGTACCTCTACAAGGCAACCGTTCGCCCATGTATGGGGTATTGTTGTCATATTTAGGCTGGTGCATCACCTACCGGTCTTAGACAGGGTTGAAAAGAGAGTCGCCAACGGAAAAGGCGTACAAAGAGAGATTAGCACATAGCGTCTCCAGTGAGGAATTTAGTTACACCATAACGGGTTCAGAAAATATAATACATTATAAAAACCCAACGTATTAATATAAATAAAAACATAATACATTAAGACAATGAAGAAAATAAGGAAAACATAAGTGAAGATAAACATAATATAAAGAAAATAATGAAACAAGAAATTATAAGAGAATAAATTAGTAAATATCTGAGCCATAGTAATCGGTAATAAAAATAAATATATAATAAATATAAAAATATGAATAATATTTTGCAAGTAATAAAATATGTAAAATACTAAGCAGAAAATATACTAGAATATAGGAATAAAATTACTACTACTACTACTACTACTACTTATAATAATAATAATAATAATAATAATAATAATAATAATAATAATAATAATAATAATAACAAGTAATGACTGGAATGACATAATCGGAGACAACAATCAAAATACATTAATAATCATGGAAGTAAGGTAGATGTTAAGAGATGCCAAATAAGTAAGATTTAAAACATGCAATCATAGATGAATAAGTAAATGATTACACAAAGGAACACTCAATATGTTGCATTTAAAGAAAGACTTGGTTTTAGTGAATTTAAGTGTGCTGAGTTCAATCTGAAGTTAGTTTTATTCTGCAAGCTACAGATTTTATGAAATCTTTGATTTTTATTAAAAAAGAAAAAAAAAACGAGCATTATTATAGGATATTGCAATGTCAGCCACAAAACGGTATATTTAACAAGGCAAAAGAAAAAAAAGAATAAAATGTGATTTTAGATTAAAGTACACCATTGTTAGAAGTGGCATATGTTTTTCTGGAAAAGTTTCTCAGAAAACAGTCTTTATCGCAACATGAGATAAGCATCATTCACAACGTTCTTCAGATAAGAGTCAATCACATCTAATAACGCTTATCACTTTCTGTCTGAACAGTATTTTAGTCAGGCAGGAATTTGCGTATGTAACTTTTGCGTTTGTACACTTCATCTGGGCAATCTCGTTTAATACTCCAGCAGTAGTCGGCCATCATGCTTTTGTCCCAGCAACCTTGGTAGCGTTCTTCTATGATCTTTAGGCCTCGTTGAAATCGCTCTCCTTGTTCGTCACTCACAGCCACCAGGTTTTCAGGGAACTCGTCAATATGGCTGTTCAAAAAATGAAGCTTGATGCTCATGTTGCACCTGAGAGCACGAAAAGCGAGGAGCATTCTGTTCACAAGTGCATTGTAGTTCTCTGCTTTGTTGTTTCCAAGGTGACATGGAAACTTGGTGAAACCTTTCTGTTGATCAAGAAGGAAGTTTACCATTTTCAAATCTACACAAATGATCCAGTTGTGCTCACGATATTATAAGAAGTCCATGACCATTCTGATGCCATCATAGTCTTCCCGCAGATGAACTGAATGACCGACAGGCACTGCCCCGTAAACATTGCCATTATGCAAAAGAACACACTTGAGACAGCGCTTAGAACTGTCTAAAAAGAACCGCCATTCAGTTGGATCATAGTGAGGAACACCCAGTTCTTTTAGAAGACCTGGGATATCATGGCAGTAAACAAACTGTCTGTCTTCTGAAAAGAAGGTCACAAAAAGCTGGTCACGCTTTCTGTAATATGACACTTTAACAGTGTGATCAACAAGATTTTTGCCTTGTAATCTTGATGCCAAAAGCTTATCTGCTTTCTTTGAAAGACCTAAATCCCGAACTGAGTCATTCAGTTCAGTCTGGTGAAGAGGCTTGGGGACTGGGGGAAATTCAGTCTCTGAAGAACATTCCTCGGGTTGTTCCCACTCAGTTTCTGGTAATTCATTGTCACAACTGTCTTCCTCGTCCGTGTCATGTCCAATGTCTTTATCGTTTAATGAAGGCAAAACTTTGAAAACTGGAACAGGAACTTCTTCTGAGTGCGGAGCAAGCCGAATAGCTGAGGAAATGTTCGGATATACGATCTTATGTCTGTTTTGCTTGCCCACACCTGCTGTGTTTACCATGCAGAAGTAGCAATCAGTTACATGGTTGGTGGGTTCTCGCCAAATCATTGGAACTCCAAAAGGCAGACCATTGTGTTTTCTTTTGGTCCAGCTTCGGAGCATTTCCTCACAATTGTGGCACACAACATGAGGAGCCCATTGCTTGTCTTGGTCACCAATATGGACTTCAAAATAAGCCTTGTAGGCTCGCTTCACAAACAAGAATATGTTACGTCTCTGATGATGGAGTGTGTAGTAGCAACCACAGATGTAACAGAAGACATCAGGCTTGTTTCTACTGTTATGTCTCGATGAGGAAGCCATGTTTGATCGTGAAAAAAGAAGACAGATAAAAATATTAGAATCTATCTATGTATATAATCTCAAAATGCTTAGATTTGGGTTACGTAAGTTAATATTTAGACTATTTCATCTATCTCAAATCGCATGAAAACTAGAGCTTATGGAGAAAAACTAATTTCAGATTTGAAATCAGCACCTAAAAATCCTGCAGAATCAGTTTAAAAATCAAATGCAACAGAAAGTTAAAAAAATAGTGTTCCCAGTGTTATGGATCTAAATTAAGAATTTTTTTATTATATATATATATTATATATATATATATATATATATATATATATATATTATATATTATGATTTTATTATATATATATATATATATATATATATATATATATATATATATATATGAACTTTTTAAAACGCCATAATGCTTGAAATTGTCCAACTAGTCTTGATACAATTGTAATTTTCAATGAAATACATTTTTATTGCTATCAACTTCTTTTTTGAAGTCTTGGTTTTGTTAATATCGTCTATGAATGCTCAATTATGAAATATAATAATTTTGTAGCTTACATTTTAAGTCATCTCTTTTTGGCTTAAAAATTAATTGGTATATGAAATTTACTGAACTATACGTAACCAGTAAAATTCAGAATATTACAAACAAGTCTCTCTCTCTCTCTCTTTATATATATATATATATATATATATATATATATATATATATATACGTGTGTCGTTACAAAAGAAACACCTCCTATATTTTTGTTCCGCCTGAATGAATCAAACCGGGTTGCGAATGGTATTGTAAAGATGAATGGAATTACCCATTCAGATAAAATAGAAAATGAATAAAATATGAAAACAAATTATAAATATGAACACTATTTTTCATTGCGGATAAAATAGAAAATGAATAAAATATAAAAACAAATTATAAATATGACCACTATTTTTCATTGCAGATGCAATAGAAAATTAATAAATATTAAAACAAATTATAAATATGAACATTTTGTATTGCAGAAAAATAGATATCTTTATTTCCTTATATTCTATTCTTACTTTTATCTCTTACATTTTTAATATTTAATATTCTTTTCTTATTCTGCTTTTTATTACTCCAACATTATTCCTTTTTATCAACCTTTTTTGTTTTTCTCCTTTCTCTCTATATCTCCCACATATTTCTATATTTTTATCTTTGGTTTTTCATACTTTTTTATCTTTTCAAATTTTTATTTTCCATTTCTTCTTTAAATGTTTTATAAAATGGTATTATCTTTTTACTACCATCATTAGATAATCTCGATTTTCTCTCACATTCCGATGAACAGCATTTAGCTTCGAAACGTCAGGGTCTATTTCCATTTTCTATACGGCTAATGGTTTTGATAATATAATGAAGCACTTTTAAAAGTGCATCCTAAACTGATTTTATTGCATATATATATATGTATATATATATATATATGAATATATATATATTTATATATATAAAATTTGTTTACTTATTAGTAATATATATATATATATATATATATATATATATATATATATATATATATATACATACATACATATATAAAAAGTAGTTAATATAACATGGTAAAGTTGGAAAAGAGTTAAAGCCATATTTAATTTTAAAAAGAAAACACTAAATAAATGGATAGTCCTTAACCCGCGGAGTTTCAAAGAAACACTTTCCTTCTCATCAGAGGGTAGGATTTAGAAAAACGCGGATCGGATTTTGCTTGCAAAAGTAACCAATGAAACTAAAAGTAAGTCATAAATCTTACTTGATAACAAAAGTAAAGTAGGGAATTGTGGGAATAAAAAGTGATTTCACCTGACTGGATAGTCTGGTGAAGGGTAAAATTTCCAATGACGGTAATATCCAAAGATGCAGACTCCAAGAAAGTTAGTTAAAATTCCATTCGCACAAGTAATCCAAGGGATCGCGTAATTGGAAGATGATCCAAAGTAATCCAAAAGGCAGAAATCCGTGGAATAATTCACAAATAGGTACAAGGAAATGGGAAAGAATTCCAATATATTATTAAAAGAAAGATAAAATGTGTGTAAAAAAGAAATAGAACAAATATACAGCTCGACTGTCGAGACAAAATTGAATTAAAGAAAATTATATATATATATATATATATATATATATATACACGCAGAAGTACCCCTCGTCGACTGGGTTCAAAAACAGCCCACAGAAAATGGACTCTGATTTATGAAAGTATGATAGGTTATGAAAAGGAAGGGTTGTAAAGAGATAGCTTCGAATTAAAGGGTATCAAAACCCAAGCAAAATATGATGAAAGTAAAAATGAAATAGATAAACCCCATAATTTATTATGCCATACCTGTTCACACTGAAACACTTAGCACAATATTCTGTGGATCTATATTAAAAATCCTTGTTAAACTGTGTGACATATTTCCATTCTACGAAGGTAAGTTAAGAACGAACACCCCCTAATTTTATTATACCATATTTCTTCAAACTGAAACAAAATTATCAAAGTATACTTAGGCAGATAGATATGAAAAGCGTTTATTAAAGTTTGTGCCTATTTCCATTCTATGAAGACCAAGCGCGAACGAACACCCCTTAATTTTATTATACCATCCCTATTTTAGTTAAACATATAATCAAGGTATTATTATTTACATCTATATCAAAAAGACTTGTTTTTAATTTTTTATTTCCATACTTTGTGGACAAGGTGCGTACGCAGACCCACGATGTTAATGAATTATCATTATGCAAGATCAAACATACCCATTCCTGTGTCTTCACTTTCCTGTCCTCGGTAATTAGGGGTTTGGGCCTCTTACCATGTCTTCGCGATTTCTAATCTCGCTAAATTCCAGCGAGTCTGATGAGTCGCAGACGACAAAAGACGTGCAAATTGAACATTGATAATATAAATATGTATGTATATATATATATATATGTGTGTGTGTGTGTGTGTGTGTGTATGCAGAACCAACAAACAAATAACATCTGCATAAAACGCAATAAATCATCCAGTCGCGCCAAATAGTCAGGGTAGCGATGTAGGCTTATAACAATGGAGTCCCAATTTTGAATCTATCTAGACGACGAAACACATGTTAGTGGATAATTATATTAAAAAGAACAACAAAAAACAATATATATAATAAGTAATGTGATAAGTCTTGAGATGTACCTCTCCACCGTACTGTATATCGATAGTCTATGGCTGACTGGGATAGATTCCATACATACATATCTGACCTACTTTTGAATTCCATGTTTAAAATGATGTGTCCTCTATAGTATCAGACCTGACCGAATGGTGAATTGTAACTATAGACCGATTCATACCATTCAAAATATTTCAACAAAAACCTAACAGCCAGCCATGGTTCTCCCCTGAATGTACTGCTGCAATTGCGCACAGATATCACTTCTTCCATCACTACCAATGTAATAGATGTACTGAGACTAAAACTGCTTCCAGGACTGCCAGCATCCACTGTAAATGAGTAATAAAAAATGCAAGAGAGCTATATGCTCAGTCGGTTAAATCTAAAGTAGCTGAGCAGCGACTTCGTTCCCACCAGTTCTGGCAAATAGCAAACAGGATCTTGAACAGAAGCGTGCGTTCTATCCCAACCATCATCTATTGGCTTGGGGTCATCTCGTCAGCATCAGACAATTCCAGACTATTTTCCAAGAAGTTTACAGCTAACTCTATCCTATGCGACAAAGGTTATCAACTCCCCGTATTTCCCCCTATAACAGTTAACACGCTATGCAACATACAAATATGATGGCGGGAGTTCGCAAAGATAATCAAGAACCTTGATTCTAATAAAGCAACTGGCCATTACGGTTATAGTGCTGAAAAAGCTCCAACCAGAAATTGCCCCCATACTTACAAAACTGTTTAAGCGTTGCCTTAAGGAGAAGTGCTTTCCAACACCCTGGAAAACCTCATCAGTATGCCCTGTATTTGAGAACTCAGGTATTCTCCCTCTAAGTACAAACCAATAAGTCTCCTGCGTGTCATGATAGTACAAGCAATAACCTTTATCCTCGAGTGACCTGCGGGCCTTGATAATGGTGACCCCCCCATGTAAAAAAAAACACCCTCTATCATTTTCAATAATCAAATCCAAACGGAATTGCAATTTTTATTATCTCAAGAGACATATATCCTATTATATATATATATATATATATATATATATATATATATATATATATATATATATATATATATGTTTTAATATTGGGAACCTTTATGACATAAAATCCGTGTTTAAACTTCATATCGCGGAATATTTGAATTCAATATCATTTAAACTTTTACAAAAATATCATTTTTTAGAATTCTGTTTTTTGTTGCAATTATAAAAAATATATTGCAGAGAAAAACATTATCAAGGAAATGTGTTCATTTTTTTTACATAATAATATTGATTTTATGACTAATTTTATATATAACTTTAAAGTAAGTGAAATAACAGGATTTTATATGTATATATATATAAATGTATATACATGAATAACTATTTTTGTTAAGTATTCGGTGTTTTTAGTTTTAAAAAATGTTGAAATTTTATCGTCCTAAGTTTATTTTGTTTAATTTTCGTAATCTGCAATATTGGAGTGGGTAGAACAAAATATTATATATTATATTATTAATAATTCCTCTAATATATTTAACGAAACCTGCTTTTATTATGTAACTTTATTGAATAATTAATAAATATAGAAACTTTCAGGAAAATATGACGATCATTTGCTATTTTTCGTAGCATTTTAAAATATGGGTATGTCTACGGCTTCAAAAACCTCACTGCATGGGAAAGTTGGTTAAAAGCGTCGCATTTTCATTATTTTTATATGCTGTAAAAAAAATTAAAACATATTAGCAGTTTATTTGAAGCTTTTTCTTTTGGATGGTAAAACAGTTACTCTGATAATATTTAATTACATTACAGTTACATCGTGTTACGTACAGCGAGGGTTAAAACTATGGCGCGCGTTGGGGGTATTTAATGAATTGTGATCCTGTAATTTGTTTACTGAGAAAACATAATGTTTTCCACAAGGTCATAAACAAATATATGAGCGGTAAGTAGAACACTATATACCTTATATAGAGCTCAAATGGTTGCACAAAAAGGCATCCGTACATTGCTGAGAACGTCGGTCGAATAAAATGAAACAAAAAATATTAATATAGATTGGAATCAACTAAAAATCATTCATTATTTCTTTTCTTTTTTATATCATTGTTTGCGATGAACTAATTTAAACTTGCTGAGTACCACGTTCGTCCAGCGCGAGCACTACACACTATGGTTGCCTTTTGTCTAAAATCTGAACAATTGGGTGATTTCTGTTTTTCTGATTAAAACAGAATAAAACGAATCAAATTCATTGAAACCTTTCATAGATAAACTGTTCATAAGTTTTAAGGGAAAATTTAATTTAAATCGATTTCATTTGTTTCCATACTTCATTCATAAACTGCTTTAGGGTGTGTAGTATACGATGGAGAATGGGTCTGTTTCGATTGAGAATAAACTCTCAATTAATTGTATTTTAAATTATCAAAAATTGTAAAATAAAAATCAGCAACACCAATATGATTGTACCATTCAAATTTGAAGCACTCTTTCTTTCTCTCTTTTTTTAATTCCGCCCGAATAGATCAGAAGTGATTGTAACTTTGATTGTTAAGATGACTGAAACTATGCATTCACGACCTAAAGTTTTATCCCACTGTTGAAGGTATTGTCTGTGTGTGACTTTAAGTTAATAACCTCCTGCTATGAACGTGCATCAGAAGCAGAGATGCGTCATAGAGCACCTGGAAAAATGCATTGAACATGATGGTGACTATGAAGAAAAATATAGGTATCCTATTCTAACGTTACTACTTCAATTTTCTTTGCTTTTCAAGCTTTAAGGTAGAAAAAAAGTAGGAGAATGTACTTTGCAACGGATCTCGTATTGGAACGGATCTCGTATTATAAAATGCGCTCCGGACGCTCATGCACAGCCGTCGTTCATCTCTGGCAACTTCATATATTTTTCTTTCTCTCCCAGCTTTCAAGGCACATTTTTACAACCATCACCAGGTTTTTTCCTTGTACGCTTACTCTATTAAATCAGTACCGGATTTACCATGCCCCTTTATATCAAATCGAAGTGGATTTTGGGTGTGAAATGTTGCGTTGAATTTCATTTAAGGAGCGCATTATTTTCAAAGTTTTATTGTCACATGTAAGACCGGGTCAATATACGCCATCTTGCTGATCAAAAGATCGCAATGCGGATGCCATGTTCTTAAGAGTCTCTTATACATCTACATATGGAACTAGGTGCATATGTTTACTTTACATATAAATTGACAAAGTAAATATTAATCGTCTACGCGTTCTTCAGCTCTGATTAATAAAATACAAGATTGAAACAGAGTGTAGATAGCCACTAAAGGTAGTATTCGGAACTGACAAGTTGGACACTCGTGGTACAATATCTTCACGAAACTGAATTAGACGATGGTTTCGTGATCACCACGTGTTTCGACTGGTCTCTCTCTGTTTTCTTCCATGTCCACTTTGCTTTAAGATCCCTAGAAAGAAGAGATGAACACGGTCCAGTCCATGAAGATTATTTTTTTTGCTGGAGGGAAGAAGAGTTGTCGAGCAATCAAAAGAAAATCTCAGAAAGCGCTTGTTATAATTTTACATTTAGACATGATGGTTAATTTACACCATGTTATTGCTTCGCTGTGCCTGTATTCACAAATAAATCGAAGGACTGTGCTGCGTCGAACCCTAGTTACACCTTGTCGTAAATACTTACCGCATCATCAGAAAAATGGAACGCGTTAATTATAGAGATTCATAATGTCTTCTACTTTAAACCTACGCAAATCTGAGCAAATAAACTGTAAAAATATCAGATACGGTCCTACACACAGCAACTACTGATATAACTTAAATGGTCATTAAGGGTCACAGATGATGGAAGGAACTCTGAACGCACGTACTAACAAAGTCGACAATAGGAGTATGAAGATAGTAGTGTTTTGTTAATCAATGGCCGTTGGCAGTGAGAAGTCGGTTGTATGTGTCAGTAGCGATAATGTTAACTACCTTAAGAGCCAGAAACTACTTAAAATCTGAGGGAAATTGCGGCTATTCATATTCTTACGATTACCACTGGTAACTGTTAGTGTTAAGGAGAGGTTCGGGCGAACAATAAGTCAATCCCAGGAAAAGTGACCTAAATTGTATCCAGGCAAACAAATAGAAACAATGGAAATCCCGGGAGATCAAAAGAACAATAAGTCAATCTCAGTATTACGAAGCTGTATCCACGCATACAAGAAGAACACAATGGGAAATCCCGGGATTTAGAACGCCCTAGATCCATGACGTCAATCGGTATATGTATGTATGTATGTATGTATGTATGTATGTATGGATTTATGTATCTATGTTTGTCTGTCACGCAAACACTTCGACAGAAGCGACCGATTTTCAGGACATCGATAATATTTTAAAGCCCGACTTTTCGAACGACAAATATTAAAAAACTGGTTAAAAAACATTTATTCCTTCCCCCTTAACGGAGCACTTTTTTACAGGGAGGGGTCGCTTTTTCGCCGATATTTTTGAAAGTCTTAACCTTTTTTCGATAGTCCAGCCTTAATTGTAACTACGCCACTTCCGGTTTTGCGATCGGCGCAATAGCTCACGCTTCAGGTTGTTTTTTTTTTAACTTTCGTTTCCTTCTTCGCAGTACGGGTTCGAGCTTGCCTGCCTACCTACTACCACGTTTTTACGCTCGCATTTTTGTTTGTTCAATCAACACCTTAAATACACCTCCACTTTCTTCTCCGCCTTTGCGTCATGGGTTCAAGCCTGCCTGCCTACTACACTTTTTTTTGCTCAACACACACCTAGTAACACCCAGGCAACGCCGGCCTCCCAAGCTAATTGATATATAAACGGATAACTCCACTCAGTCAAGAAGGCCGGATGTCATAATTTTCAACAAGAAGTCTTGCCAGATTGTAGATTTACCGTCCAGCAAACCACAGAGTGATGATGACCGAGACGGAGAAGCTGAGCAAATATATGGAACTAGCCAGAGAGCTCAAAGATGAAGAACGTCAAGATAGCACTGCTCATTGTAGGAGCGTTAGGAACAATACCGAACAACTTTGAAAACATAAACTAGGGAAGATTGGAATTGGAGGGAAGGCTGAGAAGATACAACATATGACAATAATGAAAACGGATGAAATATTAAGCGTAACCCCTCAATGCAGAGACGAAAACACATGAGCTACAGCCTTAAGCCGGTAGAGTGTAAAACACAAATGGACATCAAATGAAATCATAAAAACTGAAACTGTATCACTATAACTTAATCTCCTTTGCCTTATGCAATCCGCTCCTGCGTTTCTTCATTTTGTGTGTGTGTTTTACTATAAACTGACACCACACCAAATAAGTGAGGAGGGTCGAGGAGAACGTGGAGACCAGGAAGTTAAAGCACTAGCCAGACTTTCGCTAGAAGAGCTCAAAGTATTTGAACGTTGGGGTGGGTTGTTGCCACCCTCATTTCAGTGAAGACCAATGGCGGCTGGCAATAAGAAATCAATAGTAAGCGGTTGTTGGGATAACAAATATTCATCTGAAACGATTATCAGAAAGGAGGGAGCGTACTAGAAATCTGGAGAGACTTGTTTTTATTCAGATCCCAGAGAACACCGCAAGTTATTCTCAAAGAGAAATATTTGATGATGACGCGTGACTACTACTAGCTAGTAAATAATAATAATAATAATAATAATAATAATAATAATAATAATAATAATAATAATAATAATAACAATTATTATTATTATTATTATTATTATTACTGGCAAACATTTTCAGAGAATATAAACGTTTATTTAATGCATTAATTATTTACAATAAATTTTAAAGGAATATAAATTATAAAAGCGGAATTTATTTTTAATTACTTGAATGTGAAGCATCAATAATTACAAATCAATAATAAGCATTGACAAATGCAATAAAATGTTTGAGGGGATAAAATTGCAAATTAATGAAACTAATAAATAGAAACAATCGATTTTAATCATTTAAAAGGATTCAGTGTTTTTGTTTCACAATGCTTTTTACTCGGGGCAAATGGCGCACATTAGCTATTTTTTTAAATAAATTTGTTTGCCCAGACGCACTTTCGTGGTTTTTTTTTTTCGCTAAATGTTTTGTGTATTATTGTGCAACTATATGCCATCCAATAAACCAACAAGAACGAACCTCACCATTTTTTAGGTCTTCTCCATTTCGGCTTCCGTTCTGGCCCTGTCATCAAAACTCACATTGTGGCTTGTAAATGGATGCAAAGGTGGAAAGTATAAAAAACGAAATAAAACCGAACACAAACTCCAACACACTTTCGTCAGTTATCATTCATTCATGTCGATTTTTCTCAGAGTCGCAACACGCTTTGTGGAAACATTCGTTAACCGTCGCAAATCCAAGACTGTCGGTTTGCGATCCCAAATCGTCGTTAAAAGTCGCAAAATTTGCTGCACGTAAACTAATTAAATGCGTCAACTATTGTCTTTTTGTCGGCCGCACCTTGATTAACAATCATATTTTGCTTAATTTGTGTACCATGCTGAAAGACTTTCTTTTCATTTCCTGCTGATAAACTTATTTTCTTCGCTTTTAATTCATTTTTTTATTTATTTTACTTCCTAATTCATTATTTGCAGATGTATAATTCGCATTGTGTGCAGTAAAGCTGGAGCATAGTTATTTTCTACCGCTTTAAAAAGATAAAAGAAATCTCGACTGACAAGTAATAAAATAACAATAAAAAAGAGCATATGCTATTTGCTTACATTTCTGGCTCCATTTAAACTAGAAAAATGTCTGGGCACATAATGCTCGCTAAGGTCATCGTTTGTCAGTCTCCGGAAAAGACAGTAATATAATAGCCACAAAAAGTATTTAGATTAATACATTCAATAACTAACTCCATTTTCGTTTTTTTCTTTCTTTTCAAATCTTACTGAGAGACATTTACGCCGTCCCGTCTGTACGTATGCATGACTTTATTATTACGGCGTCGTCGCGTTAACACGAAGGTCCTCCTTAGATCACCGAAGTTAAGTATCGTTGAGCTGGGTCAGTACCAAAATGGGTGGCTATTTTAAAAAAACACGATGTGGATTTTGCTATCCGGTTATCGTGGCATTGTTCACAGTCATCTTTGGCATCCTTTTTACACTGGAACTCGTCAGCGCCGGCTCATCGGATAAGTGGGTGCGGATTACGTAACCTTTGCTCCACATTTCTGCGAGTGGCATCCATTATCTCTCTAAGATGGAGACATGATCAGATGGCCATCGTTATTTCGACGGACGAACACCCATTCATAAGTATAGTTAAATCGATTTTTTTTTCGTATGAGATTAATCTAGGGTAAAATTCTATTCGAAATACTTGGACTAAGATATCAGTCAGAGAGATTATGAGTGTGGTTCAGTGGTTTACGATACGGAGTGACGATCTAGGTGGCCCAAGTTCGAATCTACTTCGTTCCTCAGAAATCACTTTGACTTAGGTTGTTAGCAAGATTCACGTGGTCGATCTTGTATGTACCTGACATCTTTCTAGAAGTAATTCTGGCTAGTAAAATATCGGGGAAACCAATGCCACGAAGAGAATCCTAAAATTTATACGATATAATGACTTTTTATAAAGGAGTCATCACTTATGAAGACCCGAAGACCACTGGAGGATAAATATTAATGCGTGTACAGTAGTCAATGGGAAAATATAGTAATCGTTAGTAGTGGAAATTTGGTAAATTGGATTACTAAAGAGGATAGTTCATCATGAACTTGTTCACGGTCGGCTTGAATATAACCATATCGTAGTCAGTTGGAAAGCAGGGAAACGGAACAGAGTTTCCAAGGCGTGCAGTTCTAAGAAATACGGTTTGTTCATGGAATCTACGTTAAGGTTCAGGCCCTGCTAAAGAGTGGGGAAATTCTAGATAGTGTTTTCAGATTCAGATAGAGATCAATACTCGTATTTAATTGGAAGAATAATTCAGCTCCTTAACTGAGGTGAGACTTTCACCTGTCGATGTAATCACGTCACATACTTCTTTTTGGTTGGCGATATTTTAAGTAGAAAATAAATGTATAAAAGTGCTCTCCTCAGAAGTATAGGGCAGTGTGACTGAACGTAACAGTACGCCTTTCCCTCCAGCGAACATCTGTGCAAACAGAAATAGTGACATATAATTAATGCACCAATCACAGTGCACAGATTGGAAATATACATAATTTTATGTAGCTAGTAGGTGTAAACATTACAAAACAATAAATAAAACCAACTTTTGTTTGCGTCTTCTCTTTTTCAGATACATTTTTACCTAAATCTTTGCAAGCAATTCGTTCATTTACTTTTATTTTCATTTTTCCGACAATTTATTACATAAATCTTTTGAAAGACATTTGTTGATTTAAGTATTATTTTAATTATGCTTAATTAAATTTCATTTAGCTTATTTTATTTACTGTGAAATACGAAAACAATCACCCCCTAATCTCGTGATAAACCCACTAAATACAAATCCTGAAGTTACAACTGTTTTTCGTTTGTAATATTTTCTTTGTTTAATTGAAATCCTCGTTAGAGACAAAAGATCTCGGTAAAAATTTTTCTGAAAAAAAAAAGAGAATACTCAAAAAAATCAGTTTTATTTCTTTTTTACTTCTTTTTGCGTCAAAAACTATTATAACGTATTTTGTTTCATATATCTGGATTTCGAAATATCAAGTTTTTAAGTGACGTCAACATTGGGCGGCCATGTTTTCTATTCAACCTATTGCTAATATTTACATTATTCAATAAAATACAACACACACGCATATATTACTGTTAACTTGCTGACTGAAACATGCTCATGATTGTGTAGCCACATATCACTGCTAATGTAAAGCAAGTAAAAAGTATACGCATATCTATCTATCTATCTATCTATCTCTCTCTCTCTATCTCTCTCTCTCTCTCTCTCTCTCTCTCTCTATATATATATATATATATATATATATATATATATTATAACCTCCTCTCAAAAGCAACCCAATGTTTTATCATCTGTACATGGTTTTGGAAAAGTCAATATTTTCATTTGGATATAAGATGAAAACTTGAAAATCGTTTATGATCTATCTCATTAGCATATCGATTTTTTAAAAAATATTTTCACCCCAAAAAAAACACATTGCCACTTTGATGTAGGCGTCTACTATTAGATACATAAGCTCTAGGGGTATTATGTGGGGAGTTGAGCAGCACGATGTCTGTTCCCGTTACATCTGAACTTCTGCATATTAATACATTTAGGGAAGCAGGAAGCATGGACTAGAATTCCAGAGTCTAGAAGGCTCTCTTACATCTAGGGATCTCTACTGTGAATGGGTGGAATTTAGCTGCTTGTCAGGTTTGTCGGGGGTATTTACGTCGATTAGGAACAAGTGCTTGCAGTTCGTCGGTGCATTCACCGTTAAAGTACGTGTAGAACAGGCAGAGGGATGCAACATTTCGTCGATGGGACAGAGGCTGAAGCTTAAATGACAGTTCAGGACTTATCATGTTAGTGGCTCTCTTTTGAAACTTTCTAATAAAACTGCTTATTTAAAGGCAGAAACGCTCAAATTATAGCAAGCCTATTGGCAATGTATAAGCCTGAAGAGAGTTGAGCGCAAATGAGTTTTAAAAAAAAAACCCAAAAACACAACGAGATACACAATTTATTATCAGAAATACGTCGTTTATATATAAAACCTATTTATGTTTGTACAGCTTACATAACATTCAATGGAGATGAAAAAAATATATACATGTTTTTGTTTATTTGTTTGCTTGTTTGTTTGTTTTAGATTGCTGTTTTTTGTATGAAAGGCAGCATCTCTCCTGAGTATGTTTCCTTAGCAAGCACCCTCTTTCCTGCGTTCAGCTCATCCTCTTCTTTTAGTGATTACCTCCCTTTACTAAAAAAAAATTCTCAATTTCTTAATATTAGTAAACACGAAGAAAATATCATAATACGGACAGATCCCCCCCCTTCAACCCGAGGTATACCTCACCATTTTATTTAAATTTTTCTTATTAATTAGTTCAATTTACGATAAAAAGGTACTATTTGAATTCGCTGCAAACCATTTCTTCTTTTGCATATTTTAACACTAAACATTAATCATAATTTACGTTTCCAGGGCTTTTTATCATCAAGCCGAAATATCAGCTGATGTAATATTGTAAACAAACACAGACGGAATTTGGTGAACGCTATTATCCTTCTTATATTTTTTATTATATTTTATATTTTGTTCGAATTAGTTCACCGGGCAAAGTATTCCTCATAATCTCTTCTTCTCTATTCTCTTATCTATTCTTCTATTTCTATCTTCTCTTCTTCTTCTATTCTTCTTCTCTTCTTCTATATAAATAAAATGAACTCATTTTTCCCCGTGGGATTTTGACCTTAATAGGATTAAAAATCAAGATATTTCATGCAAATACATTATGCACAAACGGCAGGACAATATCTGAGGTTTGTTATAGGCTTATTAGTTCTCAAATTCCTCGATAATCTTAGATTTCTATACTTTTTCTGCTGAGAAGTCACGGCCAAAATCGGTTAAGATCAATGGAAGTGGTAAAATATTTTATCTCTAAAAAATTCCTCCTCCCCCTGCCACCACTTAACACCGTTTGGAGATCGTTCACAAGGAACAGTTGAGAAGAGAACACCGGTTTGGCTTCGTAGTTCTATCATGTGAAGTTATTTAAAATCACAAAACAAAGCTGCAGTGCTCTGTGGCGTAGTGGTTAGGGTGCTGGACAATTCACATTATATCTTCACGTTTGCGCCGACCTACTATAGTGTTTTTTTTTTCCTAAACAACTGGAATGGACTTTTCTTGGTGGCCGAACTGTTAACGTTGCAGATGTTTTGTTTTTTTTTCACACTTTATTTTCCTACTTTTACTCATGACTCCGGGTTTGATCCTTCCTACTTACCTACCATAACATGTTTTAAAACTCCCCCCCCTTCCCGGAAACAAACACTCGAGCAACGCCGGGTACCCCCGCTAGTATATAATATTTAATAGAGGGTAGATTTCATAAAAAAATTGGATTTTGCTGTTCTTTGCTTGATCCTCATACGTGATTTCCAGTTAGAATTTTCTATTTGGGACATATAATTCTATATTTTTTCCAACAATGACTTCACCCACATTTTAAAGTTATAATTTATGTGCTGACTATCAAAATTATAGGCAACATATTGCCATTTATTTTGCAAACGATATTTCACTGGAAATAATAAACTTTATAAGATAAGGAAATTTGTTTCTTCAACAATTTGTGTCGAATAAGATACGTCGTAAATTATAACGTAATTCGAATTAGTTTACAAAATTACGTTTTCTCCATTTCATTGTTCTATGGATGGTGATTTCAATATTAGAGTTTAAGTTCAGAAAATGATTCATTTTGTAAACTCCAACAAAAATTCCCATATATATATATATATATATATATATATATATATATATAGAGAGAGAGAGAGAGAGAGAGAGAGAGAGAACTAGAGAAATAAAAAGGAACAACCCGTATTATGTGTTCATCAATGTTTCGTCTTTATTTCGAAGTCTCGAAATAAAGACGAAACGTTGATGAACACATAATACGGTTTGTTCCTTTATATTTCTCTATTTTGTCGGAATATTATATTATTTCCATATTTCTCATATATATATATATATATATATATATATATACATATATATATATATATATATGTATATATATATATATATACGGAGTTCCATAAAAAAGTATTTCTGCATATTTCTCAATTATACGAAACAACTCTGTAAATAAAAGCAAATTATTTATATTCTTAATTTCGGAAAGTTTAGATAAAGGCATTCAAACCTGGCATTAGGAACCCATTATAGATACCCATATCAACCTTTTTCCAGCCGATACTCGTTTGTTTTATAATCGGAATTTGAAACATACACATAGATAACAAGATCTCGTGCAAATCTCGTTTTTTTTTTTTGTTTTTACATATTCTTTAAATTCAAAATATCTTAAAATGTTAGGTTTTATATTCAGGTCGTGATAGAAACGAAAGAAAAAAAGAAGAAAAGAAAGGAGAAATTGTATATACCTAATTTTTTTCTGTTATGATATTCTAATATAATTGAACTATTTATCGCGTCACCTATGTTTTTCATGTTATTAAGTTTAAATCTATTATTTTTTTTTATTTTTTCGGTATTTAACGGTTTAAAAAATAATTCTAAATCAATTTTTAATTCCTCTAAATAAGTGATTTCAGTTGAAAGCCATATTGATGAAGAGCATCCACTTCGACTCGGTTCGCTGGTTATTTGCTCTGGTTGACCTTTCGAAGTTTAAACACGTTTCATTTTTTTTTACTTACAACTTTAAAAATAACTTGGACACGAAATCGGACTTTTAGTTGTTTTTATTACTAATGAATAACGACATATAAGTGTCATAAGCAAGATCAGGCTGAGATTTATTGTCATATGCGTATGGCACTACTTTTCAAGGCTCAAAAACCGTTCTAGAATAAGGAGTATTAATGTTTTGTTTTGGTCCTATTGTTCTAGAGCATATCAAACGTGTACAACATATTTAATTCTGAATTTAATCGTTTTGGATAATTGCGTAAGTATACTTAAATATGTATCTATGTTGTTTTTTTTGTTTGCTTCGCTTCATAACATATCGAACCTTTCTGAAACATGTAATAGCAAATCCACTAATTTTAGAATAAGTTATAATTATGCTTCACGTTTTTTTTTGCTGATGTATTAAAGTAATTGTTCGTTAAATTTTGGTTGTTTGTGTCGTTTTACGGAATACGAGCCGTTTTGGGGCTCAATCGTATAACTAAATACTTATAGGATAAAAGTTCCTTTTTATATGATTAAATATCTATTCGTTGTGTTTCGTTTGGTTGCTTTGTAGGGAAAATTTTATTTATCTTTGCATCGATAATTTTTGCAAAGAGAACAAGTAAAACAATTACGAGGCGCCTTTAATAAGTTTACAGATGCTTTTGTACGGGCACTTTAATTGATAGTGTACACATTAACATCTAGGGTGAAATGCACTTGTTGTACAGCTCCAACAACTTCTAAACGGCCTAATAAAATTATCTTTTGTGAGCATGCCAATGATCCTATTTATCTCATCAATTGTCATGCGCATAGCCCTATTTATCTCAATTGTCTCATAACGACAGCTTCTAAGGTTTTCCCTGAGCTAAGGGAATAAATAAAATCACAGGGAGCATTTTTTAGACTATAGGAAGGGTTAATAACTGTCGTGATGCCCACCTTTGTCATTCCAATCTTTGTTTCTGATCTTCTCTGAGCCCCCTTAAGACAAACTTGAAGCAAATCTTTCGCGTCTTTAGTTATTCGCGAATTTTATTGCATATCTTTCTTCTCATCAGGTCCAGAATGCATTTTTTAAAATCCCAAGCTATGACAATCAGCCATTAGTAGGACGTATTCTTATTCCTGCTGTAGCTGATCAGTTGAACCTGAAATCATAAAAATTGGTCAGTCGTCTAAAAAAGTTGCATAGAAATAAGATAGTGAATTGAATATATATGTAAAAATAATCTTGAAATTTATGGGAAGGCACCTCGTATTGAATGTAGTCTAGAGGTGGTTCTTAGTCAATGAAGTTAACCTCTTAAATTAATGAAACTTTACATAAATAAAACACAAGCTGTATGTATGTGTAAATATATTTAACCTATACACTCTTTAATTTCAGGTCACTACAGGTTAACTCCTATGCCCTTCGAGAGTCATCTATAACTCTGCTATGGACACCTTTAATAAGCAGGAAAAGAATAATCCAGACTTATTTGAAGTGGGGATCACTGAACCAGAGCCAGTTATCTCAGCTAAACGCGTTACGCTGCTTGAATATAAAAGAGACCCTTCAGAGAAGACACTCATTGCACTCAGGAAGGCTGAAAGTGACGCCCAGAAGACTGCCAGACGCTGCGCCGTCAAATACTGGCTGGACCTATGTAGCAGCATTCAACTTTCTGCTGACTGCGGAAACGATCGTGGAATGTATGTGGGATTGAAGGTGGCCTTCGGCCCAAGTATAGTAAAGACTGAACCACGAGAGTCAGAATCAGAAAATCTCATCACAAACTGCAGAAAGCAAATGGATATATGGGCTGAACAAAATAAGCAGCTATACTCACATGAGAATATCGTCACTAACGCATCAATTGAGGGCATCCCACCCCTGCCAGCCATGGATGAGTTGGATAACTTCCCCTCCCCTGACGAACTCACTGAAGCTATTGACACCTTGCTAGTGATAAAGCTCCAGGTGGTGATGGCATTCCACCTGAAATCATCAAGGCCGGTAAAAATACAGTTCTCTTGATCATCTCTATCAACTTCTTCCCCAGTGCTGGGAAGAAGGTTCGGTTCCTCAAGACATGCCTGACACCAACTTCACAAAGCTTTACAAAAATGAAGGTGATCGCAGTGATTTTAATAATTACTGTAGCATCTCTTTACTCATAGGTGTCGGAAAGGTCTTCCCTCGTGTTTTATTGAAAAAGGCTGAGAGAGTTTACCCAGAGGCGCAATGCGGTTTTAGAGCAGAATGGTAAACTGTTGACATGGTATTCGCCTTACAACAACTACAGGATAAATATCGAGAGCAGAGGAAACCACTGTACCTCGCTTTTATTGATCTCAAAAAGGCATTTGACCTGGTTAGCAGGAACGGCCTCTTTGTGCTACTACAAGAATAGGATGCCACCTAAAACTCATGAGAATGATAACTTCTTTTCATGAAGACCTGAAGGGCTCCGTCAAAGTCAATGGATCTCTTTCAGAATCTTTTTTCCATCCGCAATAGTGTGAAACAGGGTTGTGTTTTTGCCCTTTCTGGCACATTTTTCTCATTTCTGCTGCTATACGCTGAAGTTCGCGTCTATATTCGCATAAGAGGAGAAAGAAGCCTTTTCAACGTGGCCCGTCTACGTGCCATAACTAAAATCCGCATGGCTCTCATCAGATGTTTGCAGATGATGAAGCATTAGCGGCCCGTTTTGAGGAAGCTCTCCAACAGCTCATTAAACGCATCGCCCATACTTGCAACGACAAGAAAACAATTGTCATGGCTCAAGATGTCAGCAACATTCCCTGCATATCCATTGGCGATCACATGCTGGAGGTGATGAATGACTTCCCCTATCTAGTCATCAACAACCTCTCACTGAATGCTGAGCTAAAAACCCGCATTGGGAAAGCAGCAACAACTATGTCCCGCCTTAGACACAGAGCGTAGAGTAACAACATGCTGACCATAAACACAAAGACGAGCATATATCAAGCCTGTGTCCTTAGCATCTTACTCTACTGCAGTGAGACATGGACCCTCTACAACCATCAAGAGCGCAGACTAAACGCCTTCCCTCTGCACAATCTAAGAAAGATATTAGACATTACATGGCAGGACCACGTACCGAACAAAAACATTCTTGCCAAAGCAAATATTCCAAGCATGTTTGTCCTCCTATCACAGAGACGTCTGCACTGGCTAGGGCACGTCGTTCGCATGTAGGATGGCCGAATCCCCAAAGACATCTTAGCCGGCAGTAGACCAACCGGTAGTCCACTCCTCAGATTTAAGGATGTGTGCAAAAAGGACTTAAAATCCGGTACCATCAACCCTGTTGACCTTGAATCCTATGCTGCAAACCATAACTCCTGGAGGGTCAAAGTCAAGAAATATGTCCGACTGAGTTAAGAGAGAAGAGATGAGCAGTGGGAGGAGAAGTAAGACAGGTGCAAAAGGATAGTAGCAGCAGCATCGGCAGAGCATGATCGAGGGTATCCCTGCGGGAAGTGCAACAGAATCTGCAGCTCCCGAGTCAGTCTGCTCAGTCACAGCAACAGTTGCCACCACTGATGACAACCATCAGGCACGATTCTCCATCGTCTATCGAGAAGGCAGGACGCTAACAACAGGTGAACTGCCATCATGGCACTTTAAAATCAATATAAGCAATATAATTTTGTTTTAAGCTTGGAAATATTACCACAGAAACGTATAGATTCCTTCATACAGGTTTTAGATCATCTTGTATCGAGTATTAATTTTTAAGTTGCCTGAGGCATTCAAGAAAACTAGTAAGTCTGTGAGGGATGATGAGTGATGTGGGAGTTGTAAAGAAGTTAGAACCGCATAGTTGATTCGCCAAATAAAATATGTTAATGGATAAAGACCGTTGTGTATCTATATGGACAATAAGTGCACAGTTTGATGCCAGTCGCGAATGATTTGCGCGAAGTTTGTCCTAGAGGGGCTCAGAGAAAATCGCAAACAACCATAGTAATCAACAGAAAATACTACTCATTCAAAAACGATGGTTTATAACGAGTGAAATCTTTGTTTGGATAGAGGGATATAAGGCAAAGAAATATGTCGCTACGTTTAAAATGCAAAATGTCCAATTAAAATTGTAGACTTATTTCTTTTAATTTTGCGCATGAACAGATCTATTCATAGCTCGAAGTTAGTTAACTTTATATGTTTGTTTTCTATCTGTCGATAGCTCAGATGGAAGAGAACACGTCTGGAACACATCATGTTTGGGTTTCGATTCTAGCTTATGTCACCGAAGTAATTTTGTTTAATCTATTGAAATTATATAGTTAAAATAAAATATTTTATAGACAATTAGCTCTGTACTATTAAAAACAAAATCTGCATGAATTAAAATATATTTACATGTATTTTATGACTGGGGCTACACCGGAAGTCCCGCGCTAGTATCCATTAAATACATATCATTAATATATGTCGGGTTTGCCGTTATCTATCAATTATGACAGTAAGAATCAAGTAATACAAAAATAAAATGATGAAATAGTGAGTGTAATATTGATCTCTATACGATTATTGAGTATACGACATAATCACTTTTAACAAACCGGTTCCCACCAGATCATCGACCTCAAGCAACGATGAGCCTAGTCAGCTTATCTCGGTATTCTTTCCAGTCGTCCTGGACTTTCCTTGCCACTGAACTCAAGCAGTGACGATTCAAAAGATGTGGTTGAGATTGCGGAACCTTTGTTACATAATTACACGCGCAGCTGCCCCTACAAGGGGTATCCTTTGTCTTTTGAGACTGAACGGAGGCATCGAATATTCATCTCTTTCCTCGAGATAAACAAAATAAAGGTCGAATAGACTTTATGTAAAAAGAAAATTGGCTAACGAAATATGAAATCAGCACATTAAGTAATATACTGAATGAAACTGAAAACACGTTTTTAATTTTTATTTGGGAAGTTTATTGATTCCTATTTCGTTTTACTTTCAGCCAGTTCCTGTTTTTACATAAAACTCTATTATGATTTCTAATTTTTTTCTTTCGACGAAATCTTCCAACATTAACCATATTAGAATATGCAAAAGTAGGATAATTTGTAGAAAATTTCTTTTCTAAATATCATTTTAACATATCAAAACAAAGAGAAATTAATCACGCAAAATCCTGTCGTTTGATTATTGCGTTTAATTAAAATTCACTAGACAGTTTCTCGCAATTTTTCTTTCATTGAAATGGCTATAATGAGATTTATCCATTTTCACTTTAGTTTAAAACTATTACGTAAAATCGCTAATGCTCATACGGTATTATGACCCTAATTCGATATGGGCAAATTAATTAGGATGCGAACTTCGAACCATTTATAGGGGCGAATGTGTCATATATTTCTAATAAAAAAACCCTCTCTTCATCCGTCTGTTTTATTATTATTTCCCCTCTCTAAAGCATTTATCTCTAGTCAGATACAGTTTTTAAACGTAAATAAATTTAATTAGTGTCCCCGTACGTTTGGCACATTTAATAAGTTTCCCATTAGAACTCTTTATTTTCGACACAATATTATTTAGGTTGCTATCGATTTTCTCCTGACGAGATGATAGCCGAAAGAGCTCTCGAGAAACTTCCGCCTATTACTTTTTATAAATTCTGTACCTCTAAACATTTATATATATATATACATATATATATATATATATATATATATAAATGTTTAGAGGTACATATATATACATATATATATATACATATATATATATATATATATATATATATATATATATATATATATATATATATATGAAATAAAAGGTTTTATGATATTATGACATTATGGAAAAAGTAAGACCACAAAGCACCCTTCCAGTCCCCTTCACATCTTATGTCGCACTGGCTTCCTTCAAATATACGTAAGATAAACCCAAAGGTATTTTAAAGAAATAGGCTTTCAAAACATGGATGAGATATATTTTTGTCCCATGTTTCACAGCAAAACCACTCTTTGTTTGAAGACTTTTTTAATCGACGCCAATCATGAATTCCAATACCATCAAACCAAAAAACAGGTTTTACAATTCATCCTCTACCATACGCAAATTGATTAAAAAAGAGCATTATATGGAGTTTAAATATTGGTTACTTTCGTTCACACCTGTTTTCGATCGCTTTTCCTACCTGTATATAATAAGAGAAATAATAAGTAAATATATATATATATATATATATATATATATATATATATATATATATATATATATATATATATGGTCTTGGATATGACCTTAAACTATATCCAGTTGTGAGGCCCCAGCTTAGGGCTTTGGGAAGTGTGGAGTCACCATTTAATTGTCATTGCTCCCAGGTCCACTCTGATCCGGAGTGGTAGTACCTGTTAGGGTCCCAACTATGGGTTAAATCGAAACCGACTTGAAAACAACAAATACATTCTATTAAAAATGTTTCTTCAAAATCTTTGGATTCGGCATTAAATAACCTAAAAGTGTTGATATGCCGTAAAACAAAAACAACCAACCAACATATATATATATATATATATATATATATATATATAAATATTTCTATAGAAATATTTTTCTTATTATATATCGATCCTTATATAAGAACCTCAGTGTGAATACAGAGCAATATATACCATATATAGAATAAATGACAAAAAATGATATTCCAAAATACATGATGTTGGCAATTTTATATTTTATACCTTTACATCAATTGATCCTTACAGTTCTTTTCAGTGTCTGTTTCGTAGCGTAAAATAAATCACTAAATAATTATATCAATTAGTGAATCTATTATGCCCATAACATCAGAAGAAATAGCAACAATCAATCCACCAAAAGGAATTAAAATGTGATACGACAGTGAGAATCTGAAAATTTGGAAGAGAAGTTGTAGTTACCTTTATATTTTACCATTACGCTGTTTTGTTTATATATATATATATATATATATATATATATATATATATATATATATATATATATATATAAGTAAGATGTATGTGTATATATATATATATATATATATATATATATATATATATATACATACATCTCACTTCACAGAGGAGAAGACACGAAGGTCTTCCGCTCATGATGGTACACTTTATTTCCAAAATTATCTCCATGATTTCCCGAGAAAGTCTCCTGAAAATGGGGACAAAACATCGACCATTTTTTAAAATAGCCTCGAGTTTTTCTTTCTATTTGCATATATATGTTTGCATCTGTTCGTGTTAATGTTCGTGTGTTAGCCTATTCGGCCTTAGCTAATCTGGAAGCTTCTGCAACTCTAAAATAAATGAGCTAATATGAATAGATTTTTGATTTAACCTAAGTACAGCCGTTTGGATATATTCCTGACAGGTCAGCACCGAACACTGCGGAAATTAAAAGACAAACGAATAGAAAGTTACGAGGAGCGTGCATGTATTTCCTGATGCTGAATAATTCCTGTTTAGCACGCACTGGGTCACAAGCAACAACGTTACATTTATTCCATTGGAAAGTGGCTATCCAAGAATCCATCGAAAGTCTTGTAATGGGGAACATGATTTCGAAATTTGTCGAGTGTATGCATCATCCAATACTGTCGTATATTGCAATCCCATATACATACATTGTATACGCCCTAAATTCAATATATTTAAAAACAATGTGTACTGGTCGACTCAAACGACATTCAGCTGATATGGGCTGAACCGACTCTATAGCTCTGATGAACATTTATCCATCACTATATTACCTCTTTGTAGAAGGGGCATCAGCATATACCGACTATTCTCCCCCATGCGCAGAGTAAAAATCGCTCAATGGTGCTCTTGTGCTACGAGATCAGGTTGTAATATTCGATTTAAACAACATGCCGCTGAGATAAGTTAAACCAAATCCGCAACTTTGATCAAAATTTGTGTACTACTTTATTAAGTACATATTAGTTGAATAGGAACGTTATTAAAAGACTAATTAAACAATAAATACGATTTTGTTTTTATTAATACTATTGTTTTTCTCGTTATTCCACAGTAAAAAGGAATACGATACCACGTATATTATGAAAACAGAGCAATATAGTACAATGAATTATTTCTAAATCAGACCATGTCGTAAAATCTTTAATAAATATATTTGAAGTGATGACATTTTATAAAAATATTAAGTCGGCAATTATTTCCACCGAAATATTACCAAGCAAATTAAAGTACATATTTCGAAAAGCGTTAAATGGGGTAAATTATAGGGCCACACCATTCCATTTTAAAATTAAAATAAATTTAATGGACTCGTAATTTGATTCGTTAGAAGCTAACTCAACCAGATTCCAAGAAATCCCACACTGACTTACTTCGTATAGCTCCTTAGCCTAAGCATTAAATCTTTGACAATTTCTAGAATATAATTCGTGGAAAAGCTTTTGAATCAAATTTCTATAAGGATTCGACGCAGAAAGTTTAGTATCATTACATCATGTATATCGTTCTTTTTTAAGCTGTGAGGGGTATATTTCATTTAAGATATTTTGCGTTTATTTCCATAAACAGAAATTTAAGTATGTATTGCTACTTACTCGCGTCTCCCATTTCAGAAAAATCGTTAACCGTAAAGATATTCACTGTATCTTAAACAGTAAATAACTAAATCCTCTTCTCGCCAATATTTTCGACCTGGCAACGCATGCTTTTTCGGGAGACCTTAAGATTATAATTAAACCGTTTCTACTTTATTGTGAAAACGGTCGTGTACACACTTATATTCTAGCAAAATTTATATATAAGCTATTTATTCAAATTGTAAGCTCATTTGCACATTACATTAAAAAATACATTGCAATAAGTATCCCCTTGTTATTGTTTGTTTAAATAGAATTGTCTTCATTTTATATTTAGAAATGTTATTTAAAGTTGATTCATTTTATTTTAATTCAATTTAGTTTGAATTTAATTTATTTTTAATTATTATTAGCCTATACCAGTTTCCTTTAAAAACGGAAGTAAGTTTATTTTTTAAGCTGTGAGATGTATTTCTTATTTATATTTTCCGTTTAATTTTCATTGAAAAACATTGATGTAGGTATTGCTTCTTACATGCGATCCCCATTTCAGGAAAATCCTTAAACGTTAAGATATTTGCTCTATCCTAACTAAAATAAACCCCCCAATCGTCAATATTTTGAAACCTGGCAACACATGATTTTTAAAGAGACCTTCGGATTTTACTTGAACCGTTTCCGTTGTTCTCCTGCCTGTATGTTGTCTTTTGGGCAGTTAACCGTAAAGTAGCCTTTAATCAGCCATGCAGCGTACAGGACCTGTCCAACGAAACTGTCACTGCTGAAACTGGTGTGTACTGAGGGAAGTTTTGACCGGGCTAAGACCTCTTTATATATAAAATAGAGAAAACAGTAGAGGTGAAATAAAATGTAAATAAAGGGTAAATATAAAAACAATTCAAGTGAAACTTTACAGCGAGCTATGTATGCATCGATATTTCGCTTAAAACTTTATTTCAGCTTCTTGTAGGAGCATGCTAAAAATACGACAGCATTTATATTTAGGGCTGTACACACTCCGTTACAGCTATGGAAATCGTATATTTACAAGTTTTTGCACTAATATTCATATTCGTATTAATTATCGTGCACACCAATGACGTTATAAAAATATAAAATGATTATTCATATTATTTAGATTGGTCAGACTACGGTTCTCACCTAAATTGTCAACGAAACAAAAATCAAAATAGGTTTAAGTCTCGTAAAATTTCGTTCTAGACTTAGATAGTGTACTTGGTGAAATTTAGTTGTATTTTTGACCTTTTCTGGAGTTTCGATTTGAAAGAGTTTATATTACTTAGGACGTCTGCTCATCATATGAATTAAAATGTACCGTTTTAAATTGCATGCACATTCCAGATTTCGACCGAAACCCCTTCGAGATCGATAAAATACACCTGAACGTTATCAGAGAAAACAGGCATCGAAGTATTGTAGAAAATGTCACTCAAGCTGAGAACAGTAGTCCGAAAAATCTATATTTCTACAATTTAGCTTTAAAGTAAATGTTTAGTTCGAAATATAAAAAAGAAGAATATTCTAACACAATTGGAAACTTATTTCGAACAATTTTTTTAGATCGATTTACACAAAATTTACGCACAATTTGATGTTTTCTAAACCTGTCACATTTTGTTTTAAATAAATGTGGGATGGAATGAATTTTATTTTCGATAATATTGTATAAAGAATCCTTTTTTTATTATTCCATTTTTATTTATTCTGGTGAATTATTTCCAGAGAATTCCTGAAATCATTTATTCTCTTGCCAAATAAAGAAACGGTAGTAAATACTAAATGTCTTTGCTGGAATATAATCTGCTTCTTTAGCCCGTTTTCTATCATTTCTTTTATCTATATGACTCTTTCTCTTCTTTCTCTCTGTCTCTGTCTCTTTCTGTCTGTCTGTCTGTCTGTCTGTCTGTCTCTCTCTCTCTCTCTCTCTCTCTATATATATATATATATATATATACTAGCAAAAGTACTTGTCGTTGACTGGGTTCAAAAACAGCCTACAGAAAATGGACCCTGATTTATGAAAGTATGATAGGTTATGAAAAGGACGGGTTGTAAAGAGATAGCCTCGAATTTGGAGGTATCAAAAACAAAGAAAAAAATAATGAAAGTAAAAATAAAATAGATAAACCCCATAATTTATTATACCATACCTGTTCACACCGAAACACTAATCACAATATTCGGTGGATCTATATTAAAAAAACAAAAAACAAACCTTGTTACACTTTGTGACATATTTCCATTCTATGGAGGTCAGGCGCGAACGAACACCCCATAATTTTATTATACCATATTTCTTCAAACTGAAACATAATTATCAAAGTATACTTACGCAGATAGATATGAAAAGTCTTTATTAAAGGCTGTGTCTATTTCCATTCTATGGAGGCCAGGCGCGAACGCAGACGCCACAAATTTATTATACCATCCCTATTTAAGTTAAAACATACTTATCAAAGTATTATTATGTACATTTATATCAAAAATACTCGTAAACGTTTTTATTGTTAATTTTTAAATTTTTTATTTCCATACTTTGTGTACCAGGCGCGTACGCAGACCCCACAATTTTAATGAATCATCATTATGCCAGATCAAACAGACCCATACTGTGTCTCGATATATCTTCTATCAGTATATGTGATCAGACACACACACACACACACACACACACACACATACACGTTCAACTTTATATTATATACTAGCATTTCAGCCCGGAATTGCACGGGTGTTTGGAGGTGTATGCTGACCAAAAGCAAAAAAAAAAAACGGTCATTTTTTTTAAAATGACCCCTTAAAATGTATTGTTTTTGTCTCAAATTATGTTATTAATTTAGATCCATGTCCAAGAAACCTATATCTAAAATTTCAAGTGTTTAGACCCAAAATTGTCGGAGGAGTTTTGTAGAGTTTTCAAAGGTCAAATCGTTGAACTTTGACCCTTTAACAGCCAAATTTATAGCCGAAAACCGATCACGTAGATTTTCCTAAATCTCCGCACCCTGTATATCAAATTTCGAGTCTGTAGACACAAAATTAACAGAGTTATTACAAAGGAAAATGTACACCGACACACAGACAGACAGACAGACACTTTCACTTTTATAGATATACTAGCATGGGTGCCACGCGTTGCCCGGCGTTGCCCGGCGTTGCCCGGCGTTGCCCGGGTGTTTGGAGGTGTATGCTGAGTAAAAATAAAACAACAAAAAAACAGTAATTTTTTTATTTGACCCCTATTATGACATCTTACCATTTATTGTTATGTGCTCACATCAAGTTATTAAGTTAGATCCATGTTCAAGGAACCTATATCTAAAATTTCAAGTGTTCAGACCCAAAATCGTCGGAGGAGTTCGGTAGAGTTCTCAAAGGTCCAATTGTTTAACTTTGACCCCTTGATTACAAAATTTCTGGCCCAAAGACAGATCAATTTTCCCACATCTCAGTACTCTGTATATCAAATTTCGAGTGTGTAGATACAAAATTGACAGAGTTATTGCGTAGGGAGGTGTACACAGACACACACACGCACACAGACACTTTCAATTTTATAGATATATAGATACATGTATTCCTTCAGGAGTCCGATCGCTGATTACTCACTAAAATATATAATGCATGACAGTTTACTTGGCATTTATAGAAACTTCATTTCCTTGAATCATTGTGTTAATTGCCAATTGTGTCTTGGATAATGCTGGTCTACAAAATCAAATCTTATTTTGTGAGTCTTTTCTAATATGCATACCACCAGTAATTAATACGTCCTACAGTGATGATAAAGTAAGCAATAAAACAATAATGTATCTAAGTACAAACTAATTGTTAATATTTACATTATATATATACATATATATACATGTATATATATGTATATATATTTATATATATGTATTTATCTATAACTGTAAACGTGGATGTCTGTGTGTCTGTCTGTGTCTGTGTACGCGACGAAATAACGCTGGCAATTTTAAGTCGACAGACTCGAAATTTGATATGCAGTGTACTGAGATTTGGGAAAATCTTTATGATCGGTTTTCGGCCAGAAATTTGGCTGTTAAGTAGTCAAAATTCAACGATTTGACGTTTGAGAACTCTATCAATCCGACAATTTTGGGTCTAAACACTTATAATTTTGGTATAGCTTTCTTGGACATGGATCTAACTTAATAACTTGATTTGAGCCGAAAATAATAAATGTTAAGCGGGGTTAATAGGGGTTAAAGTTATAAAAAATTGACCGCTTTTTTTTGCTCAACTATCACCTCCAAACACTCGGGCAACGCCGGGCTGAAATGCTAGTATATATATATATATATATATATATATATATATATATATATACACATACATATATATATATATATATATATATATACGTACACACATACACATACACACACAAACACACACACACAAACACAAAAACACACACACACATATATATGTTTGAGATTTTCAAAAGTCGGGACTAATGAATACAACAAAGTTGGGAGATAGTGCTTAGTAACAAGAGCAAAATATTTTTTATTTGAGGGTAACCAGTTACATATGGTCGCTACAAACGCCCATTTGTTTCAATCAATGAGACTTCCTCAGACAAGGGAGTCTCATTGACTGAAACAGATGGTTGTCTTTAGCGACCTTATGTAACTGGTTACCCTTAAATAATATATATATATATATATATATATATATATATATATATATATATATATATATATATATATATATATGGTGATCAATATATATGGGGATATTGTATAAACAAACCTTGTAGCCCTATTCAACTCTTACACATAGAATACATCAGATTAAGCTACAATATTTGTCACTAGATATATGTATACGTTTTAAAGTAGAATGTGTCTGTGAGAAATTTGATATGTTTTCTATATTTTACACTTAAGTCCTATTTGAGGTAGGAGATAAAAAACATAATTGTTCATGTGCACTATTTGATTGCTTGAGACAATGGGAACTTACAGGCAGCAAACCCCTGCAATATGCTGAATTGCACGATGAGGAGTTGCTTAAGATTAAAATGTTTCAAAACCTGAACACTAATTCAGTGTCCTTTGATTAATTTGAAGGCCGTGACATGTGAGCTCGAAATTCTGGAAGTAATGACTAGTGTTCTATTTCTTCTCCGCGGCATCAACCACCACCCGTGCATTTCAAACGCCCCCTCTCCCCAATGTAAACAGGATTCCCCCGTCGTTAAAAGGTATTCTACTTAGCAAATATCGGCGCGTTACTTACTAAAAATCGGTTAATGAAACTGCAGGAACACCTGTTAAACTACACAAGTTTATAATTTAATATCCCTCCTCCCAAAAAATAGAACGAAAAACATAAAAATATGTTTTTGTAATGCGCTCCTAAAAACTAATTTTTTTTAGATCAGTTGAAAAATAATCTGCATTTTTGTGTTTTATATTAAAAATATTTTTTTCATTTAAAATGTTCACCATGTATTCATGCGCCTTATGAAAGGTCAAGTAACTACGCGCGTCTGCGCACGAACGTACATTTCAGTAAGAAGCTGATCACCCGTCGCGTAAATGAAACAGGTTAAATAGGGCAAAATAGTCTCCGTTTCCAGGGGTTCCTACCATGCAAACGATAAATTTGCTATGGGTTTGATTATCAGATTCGTTGCGAGCGATCTCGAATACCCCTAAAAAAAAAAAAAAAAAAAGCAAATTAGACTTATGTTGTTCGTTTGTAGCGTAAGCCAATATTTGCCAAATATTTATAAAAGAACATATTTGCTATGCAGTTCTTAAGTTCAATCTGATAAGCCCGGTGGATCCTATGATCATTTGAGTAATCCTCAGAACACACGAGCTTGCGAAAACGAACCAAAAACAAATGGTAAACACTGCCGTTGAACGAAGTTCAAGAAAGGATAAACCAATTCCACTTAATTGAACAGTTAGACTCTTAAAAAGATCTATCGGTTTAAGTTTCTAAAAAAAAATAAAATAAGGAAATGCCTGGCACACGGAAAGATGGATCATTTTCAGAAAGAACAATAGAAAGACAATTTTTTAAGAAACGATTCAGATCATAATGATCATAATTATTATGATGATGATAGTGATGATGATTATTGTGTGCGCATATATGCGCATGTGTACGTAACAATGAATGTGTGTTGTAGACGCTTACGTATGCTATACTCGTGACACGTTTGACAGTCATGATACAGCAGAGGCCTGTGGAGGTCAGTAATATTATTGATCATAATGCCCAAAGAAAATCCGAAGACACCGGATTATTTTTCTGATATCTGACATCTTGAGATTAAACGCGAAAACGATGTGGTAATCTTTTAGATTTGTGAGTTTACTGGTATAAAGCTGGATTACCGAGATGTTGTTTTTAACCTTGAATAATCTAGTCCATGGCATACTGACTTGCAACACGACAAACACGATAACAAGAGACTTTTTTTTCTAAAGACTGTTTCATGCTATTCCTTTATATGCTAAAAGACACTAGGTGAGCTATTTTTATATTAAATCATATTTAATCAACGTTTGTGTCCTTTCATATTTATTTCTATATAATAGTAATACGCTGAGACGATTTCAAGTTCATAAGTACCGTATCACCTCTAATCCATTTTTCAAAAGATGTGATTTTTTATTATAAAAGATGCATTTCAAATAAAACAAGTGGGCAACCTTGGTCCCCCGTGAGTGCACAACGAACGAGGCATAAAAAATATTAAGTTCAGCATTTGTCACTCCCCTATTTAGCCTTAAATGTCCCCAGGGGGTTTGAAATCCTGATGAAAATATACAAGTAGTGCAGTTTTAGGCATAACATATGTAAATTTGAGTTCTGCACCATGCCAAAAAAAAAAAAAAGAAATTAATAAATCCTTCATCCACCCAATTTGGCCCCCAAATCCCCAAGGACTAAACATATATAAAATTGAGTTCAGCACCATGCAAAACTGTTAAATGCACAAAAACTGCTAAATAAACAGAAAATTTTGACAAATATGGTAAAAGAGTCCCCAAAAGTGGAGTGTTTTTTGGCCTTAAAAGAGACCCTGTGGCACACCCAAGAGTTATCGCGAAGTATAGACAACCACAATTATATAGAAATCAGTTAGTTACAACTTTTCATAGAGTTAAAAAAAAAAAATCCAAGGCATAAATATTTTTTTAATAAGCACAAAATGTCAATTTTAGCCATTATAACCTGGAAGGCACCCCTAGGAGGGGACACCCAGATTTATTCCGGAAAGCCATTATCTTACTTTTTACTCATATCATGTTTAATGTTTGTGCAAATTTAAAAAAAAAAATCCGAGACGTAGTCATTGAAAAGAGCACGGATAGACGAACGGACGAACGGAAAAGGGTGAATTTACAGGTCCACACTTCTTTTATTGGGGGGGGGGGGCAAAAATTATTTGTAAATTTTATTTAATGTAACATTTGTGCTAAAATTAATAAAAAAATATAATTTATACAAAGATGAAATCATATAATCAATATTTTAGATGAGGGCTGATTTTTTGTATTACTTTTTATGATCGGACTATTGTTCTCATTTTGAGTTTTGCTTATGTAACCTTTTGTCGATGTACCCATTGACCTTCGTCAGGTATATGTGTTATCATCTTAGAAAAGAAAGAAGATGGCGACTAACATGTCTGACGAAGGTCGGAGGCTACACCGACCGAAACATTGCATAAATATCACTCAAGATTAGAACAATAGTCCGATCATAATGGATAATAAAATGTTATAATAAGTTTTGCTTTCACGTAAACTTTCTATGAAATAAGTGACAGATCCTTACAAAGGTTTCGAAGGTACACCCTACTGACTAGATATATTACAAAAAACTTCAGCTTTCTATTTATTATTAACTCGAAAAGCTAAACAGTTACACAAAGGAGTGTGCTAGTATAAAAACTAGCGGGGTGTTGTATCCCAGAATTAATTTTTTACAGTCTCATGATTCTTAATGCGTGTTTTTCAGGAATTAAATGACACACCTCTGCTTTTTTACACTCAATCAGATGTGCCTTAAGAACTAATAAAACTGTGACTGGTACTTACTGGCATTTTTTAAGATTTTGAATATTTATAAATTTTCTCATTATAAAAACGATTAGTTTATTGCTTATTATATTTTGACAGAAAAATAAAATTAATTGCATATAAACATTAGAAGAAAAATGCAAAATAAAATTAATTGCATATAAAACATTAGAAAAATGCAAAATTATCCAATTGTATCAGTACATGGATTGAAAAATTTTATATCAGTAAATAATCAGTACATTTTTCATTATAAAAAAGGATGATTGAATTCATTTTGATTGGCAAAAGAAAAAAAACTATAAAATCCAAAATCGGCCAATCATCAACCAATTTTATAATTACAAAAAATTATTTATATACATTCGATATAATTTATGTATACTATTTTATTTAAATGAAATAAATAATTTTTCTCTAATATTTTATATGCAATTCATTTTATTTCTTCTGTCAAAAAAATATAATCAATATAATAAGCGTTTTTTATAATGAGAAAATATATAAATATTTAAAATCTTTAAAAGTGCAAGAAAATGCCAAATACATTTTTATTAGTGCATAAGCCACATCGTATTAAGTGTGAATAAAATAGTTTCTTTTTAAATTCTAGTATCTTCCTTTTAAAAGTTTAATATTAATAGTTTTCGGTAAAATAATTTTCCGCCTAAACATTTTGTTGAATATGTTTCTGTTGAGGCAGACATCTTTTTTTCAAGAAAATATTAGCTTTTTTAAAAATGATATTTATGAAAAACATTAATAACAAAGAAAATAATAAAATCTCTAAGTAATAAAATATGCTCAGAATAATATGAAAATATCAGCAGATAATGTAATTTTTTTTATTATTCAATGATACAAGAAATTGTGCCTTGTTTGTTGTTTCGTATGGTACTATCGCTTCCCCGGGGAGAGTTACTTTGTTGAGAACCGTTCTGGAAACGCAGCCAGCTCCCTGCGGGATTACACGACATCCACAGCGATGCACAAGGACACATCAACAAAAACGGGTCGGGATATTCGGTGACTATTATTTTTAGTTATGCCGTGGAATATTTTTAAGTGTCACAATTTCGTCTAAAGGCAACATTTATAACATTATCAGCTGGTCACTGGCGTGCGACCGACGTCACGTGTTACACTAAATGTCTTAGAAACGGTCCTATGAAGATGTAAAGATGGGCCAGTCATTAGGGTCGGTGTATCGAGAAGAAAAGTACACCTGAGATGTTGAATGTGGGTTTGTGGCTTCCCCATTCTAGCAAGATGACATCTTCACCCTGGTGGCATTCTGGTTGGAATTTTCTTTCTTCGTCCTCCGGACCGCTTAGTTGTTTAATGTAGACATTTATGGCAGACACAAGAAAACACGCAAGAGGACACAATCGTCCTATCATATATGAAACATAATTAACTATTTATTCTGCATTATGTATACAATATATATTTTAAAAAAACAATTAACCATTGATAATCTTCAAATTTAAACTAACTATTCGAACTACTGATGAGAGGAGTGGGAGGCTCCCTGTCGTTTACAGAGAGACATACATATGCGTGCTCACCCATACTGTCAAGAAGAAAATGGCTGATAAAGGAAAGGGAATTCTGGGGTTGCATTACTGTGTCTCGCTGCGTTTATGGGCAAAATTACAACCCGGCCATGCTGAAGAGTGTGTTAACAACCGTGGCACTAAGAAATAGTACCACATCCGTAATAACATAAGATGTGTTAAAAAATGCAGTAATTTTTTTCTCATAAATACATTGTACTGTTTTTCGTGTCTTGACCCCGTGACACCGTTTCGTTCAGTTGGTTACATAATCAACCGTATCCACTCCGATAGTTTGATTTTTGCCGAACACTGATCTTTGACATAACTTTAAAAATATACAAATTTATTTTCTTTGGGAGGAGGAGCTTTTTTTAAAACTATATCTACTTAACTTTTTTCTTTAAATTTCTGTTTTTTGAGCGATTATCGAGATTCCCGAGACTCTCGTGTCGAACATGTTTTTGTTCTAAAGTAACACTCGATACTACATTTTGTAAAACTACATAAATGTTTTAAAATAAATTGAACCATTAAATCTTCCAAAGCTAGGTAGAACATGAACACAAAGAAAATCGATGTTATATATTTAAAAAACAGTAAACAAGTAAATATATTTTAAAAAATATTATGGAGGTGCAATCTCTTTTAAAAAATACCCCCTTCAAGAACGGTCCTAAAATGTGTTTTCAATCGATATGTATTCAATAATGAAGTGTTTTCCTACCTATCAAAAATGGACGAGTTTTCCTTAATTTTACGCGGCATCCAATTTACAATTCATTCTAAATATAATTTTCGGTAAGTTTAACTATTTAAATTTAACAGGGCCAGTGAGTAAAACTTTATTTCATCTGAAGGTAAATTTATTTATTTAATATTATTATTAGTAGCATAGTTTTGTATGTGTTCTAAGGCTACACCACCTTTTCTCTCCTCGTTTAGTGGACGGGAAATCCTTCTTGACTTGTTTTTTCTTACTAAATAAACACTTTAAAATAAGTAAAACCACTAACAACTAAGCAAGCTAGGTATAAAAAGCGAGTTTACTTCTTTTAAAACAACAGTAAATAAGTATAAATATTTAAAAATATTATGCGGTCTGTAGTTTTGCTTTTGAACTGAATAAGCGCTTTAAAATAAGTTGAACCACTAACAACGGAGAAAACGAACACTTAGAAACCCCATTTTACCTTTTTTTAAAAACAACCGTAATAAACCAAAAATATTCTTAAAAATATTGGTGGGGGGTAGTTTCTTCTAAAAACTAAGAATGATCTTAAAATGTGCGTATACATTTTTGGTATTACGCTATTTGTAGATACGGTTTTCATTTGCAATTAAAGTTTTCACGATCTCTGGTTTTCATTCAATTGCCATTTTTTATTCAATTGTAATTTTTCATTCAATTGTAATTTTTATTCAATTGTAATTTTTCATTCAATTCTAATTGTTTATTCAATTGTAATTTTTTATTCAATTTTAATTTTTTATTCAATTGTAATTTTTCATTCAATTGTAATTTTTTATTCAATTGTAATTTTTTATTCAATTGTAATTTTATTCAATTGTAATTTTTTATTCAATTGTAATTTTTCATTCAATTGTAATTTTTTTTATTCAATTGTAATTTTTCATTCAATTGTAATTTTTTATTCAATTGTAATTTTTATTCAATTGTAATTTTTTATTCAATTGTAAGTTTTTATTCAATTGTATTTTTTATTCAATTATAATTTTTTATACAATTGTAATTTTTTATTCAATTGTAATTTTTATTCAATTGTAATTTTTTATTCAATTGTAATTTTTTATTCCATTGTAATTTTTTATTCAATTGTAATTTTTCATTCAATCGTAATTTGTTATTCAATTGTAATTTTTTATTCAATTGTAATTTTTTATTCAATTGTAATTTTTTATTCAATTGTAATTCTTTATTCAATTGAAATTTTTTATTCAATTGTAATTTTTTATTCAATTGTAATTTTTTATTCAATTGTAATTTTTTATTCAATTGTAATTTTTCATTCAATTGTAATTTTATATTCAATTGTAATTTTTTATTCAATTGTAATTTTTTATTTAATTGTAATTTTTATTCAATTGTAATTTTTTATTCAATTGTAATTTTTTATTCAATTGTAATTCTTTATTCAATTGAAATTTTTTATTCAATTGTAATTTTTTATTCAATTGTAATTTTTCATTCAATTGTAATGTTTTATTCAATTGTAATTTTTATTCAATTGTAATTTTTCATTCAATTGTAATTTTTTATTCAATTGTAATTTTTTATTTAATTGTAATTTTATTCAATTGTAATTTTTTATTCAATTGTAATTTTTCATTCAATTGTAATTTTTTTTATTCAATTGTAATTTTTCATTCAATTGTAATTTTTTATTCAATTGTAATTTTTATTCAATTGTAATTTTTTATTCAATTGTAAGTTTTTATTCAATTGTATTTTTTATTCAATTATAATTTTTTATACAGTTGTAATTTTTTATTCAATTGTAATTTTTATTCAATTGTAATTTTTTATTCAATTGTAATTTTTTATTCAATTGTAATTTTTTATTCAATTGTAATTTTTCATTCAATCGTAATTTGTTATTCAATTGTAATTTTTTATTCAATTGTAATTTTTTATTCAATTGTAATTTTTTTATTCAATTGTAATTCTTTATTCAATTGAAATTTTTTATTCAATTGTAATTTTTTATTCAATTGTAATTTTTTATTCAATTGTAATTTTTTATTCAATTGTAATTTTTCATTCAATTGTAATTTTATATTCAATTGTAATTTTTCATTCAATTGTAATTTTTTATTCAATTGTAATTTTCATTCGATTGTAATTTTTCATTCAATTGTAATTTTTTATTCAATTGTAATTTTTATTCAATTGTAATTTTTTATTCAATTGAAATTTTTATTCAATTGTAATTTTTCATTCAATTGTAATTTTTTATTCAATTGTAATTTTTTATTCAATTGTAATTTTTCATTCAATTGTAATTTTTCATTCAATTGTAATTTTTCATTCAATTGTAATTTTTTATTCAATTGCAATTTTTCATTCAATTGTAATTTTTTATTCAATTGAAAGGTGCAAGCACAGAATATATACAAATCAACCTCTCCTCTTCATGTTTAGAATGACTTTCAAAATAATAAAATTACTATTTCAGCGCGGTACCAAAAGGCGGACGTACACAAATGCTACCCCTATAGCGAAATACGCATCGCCTCCGATATTTTACTTAGTTCGACTAAGGGAGCCGTTATTAGTTTATAAGGAAATAATTTTTGCGTGTGTGACATAGTATTTTTTTTTTTAAATTATTGTGGCTATAGCTTTGCACATGATATTTGTTATTATGATTTCATCTGTTTTTTTGGTTTTTTTTTTAATGTATATTCTTTTCCGGAGTTTATGTAATTACTAACAGGAAAATTGGTGAAAGCCAAGCCGCAATCCGCGCTATTTCAAATATAATTTTCAAGGTTAATTAATGTTTTACGATACCTGCGTTATCTTTTGTTTAAAAATAAAACATAGAAATTTAAAGTTCGCTTGAACTTTACGGATTCTTTTCTTCTTATTGTTTTTGTATTCTTTTGTTGCTATTGTTTTGTTTGTTTGTTGGGTTTGTTTGCCGGATTTAACAAACACACAACATTAAAACAAAGCAAAACAATAAATGGTTCTTATGCACTTATGTTACCGTTATATACGTTAGCTACGGTGTAGCTGGAAATATTTTCTTAATAATAAAATAATTTCTCTCCGATAGGCTTATAAGAGTAGTGGTTGATGGGCAGAAATCAGAAGCCCAGAGTATTAATGCTGGAGTCCCTAAGGGGTCCATCCTGGGCCCAACTCTCTTCCTGGTCTACATCAATGATCTCCCAAAACACATACTTAAATCATTCGTTGGCATCTATACTGATGACACAACACTATGGAAACACATTAAAGGCCGTAAATGACAACGTTCTCTCTGATTCTCTCTCCTCTGATCTTGAGCGTGTGGTACAATGGGGGAGAGATGGCTGGTTACTTTTGATATTTCTAAAACCAAGCTCCTATCTTTACATCATCAACGCCCTGGTCCCCATCTGACATCAATTGAAATTGATGGCTCTCGTCTTGAGGAGGTTCATGTTTTGACAAGCTTCTGGGATTGATCTTTACTCCTGATCTGAAATGGAACGCGCATCAAATCTATTGCCAAGATCGCTGGAAAAATTGTGGGATCCTTCTACCGCTCCAGAGGATATCTCACTACTGATGCAATTCTCCATCTATATAAAAGCCAAGTACGTCCAAGGATGGAGTACTGCTGCCACATCTGAGCAGGAGCTACTGAAGCAGTCAATCCTGCCTTGACAGAGTACACAATTGATTTCGTAACTTCGTGGTTGATGCCCTTTTCTCTTTCCTGCAACCTCTCTCCCACAGAAGGGACGTTGTGAACCTGTTTTTGTTTTATCGTTATTTCCATGGAAATTGCTCCTTCGAGCTCAAATCTCTGGTCCCTCTCGTCAATCTTTCATGAAAAACACACGTCTAGCTTAAACCATGGTCAATAATTTTCCGCACTCTTTATCTGTGCCTAAATAAAAACGTAGATTCCATAAACAAAGCCGCTTACTTAAGAGTGCGCGAGTGTGGAAGGCTCTTCCGTTTGCCTGTTTCCCACCTAACTACAACTTGGATGTCTTCACGTCCAACATGAACAAATTCCTGATAAATTTCCCCCCTTAAGTAAGACACTTTATCAAATCTACATTACTAAGTATTACTATGATATTATCCGATTTCAGGAACACGTCAAAAAGTTGCGATTCAGATAAATGGATGTGCCTTATTGTCCGAAGTGTTGCGACTATGAAGAAGATATGTTTCTTATTTGTCTGATGCCAAGCAGGTAAGATATTTATTAGTTCCGTTGACGAACAGTTCTTCAAGTGTATTGTTGTCCAGTTGTGAACTCTCTCTAAACATTCAAGCACGCACGCTCGATGAACATTGAAACGTATAGACATATACCCTCCCACACGATACGATACGCCAAGTACAGATAAATAAGTGTACATGTATATAGACACGCATATATACATATACACTCGTTATATACACCCGCATGCCATGAAAACATTACACGATCAAAATTACACTGTTATAAATACGATGTATAACATGCGTTTGGTTCTCGTTATATATAAATAGTAGTGTGTAACACGAAGTTTACGTGGCCACGAGTCATCGGCAAACAAGGTAGCAGAAATCCAACCAGACGTTATTCTTAAGGGAATAATAAAAAATGATGATTATGATGATGATGGCAGCAACAGAAGCGACACCTATATAAACATAAAGACGTACCTTTTTTGTTAAACAATAAAATCATCGAGTTATGCCCCCTATTTTATGTATATTCATGTGGTTAATCTTTAATATTGAAAGGGGGTTGGCTTTCTTTTTTTTTATAACATATTTTCTTCCATTACAATATATGTGCTACGTATCATTCTTTCTTTCCAGATCAATTATATATTCTAATTTCAAGTCCTACAACTGGAATTCGTTATTTGCGAAAGTGCCAACACACAAAATGTATGATGTTTTATGGATATTTTTAATTGAGAACCGATTTCTTTCCTACTCTATTGTACCTATTTACTATGCCTCCCCACGGGACAGAGTTAGACATCAGGGTCGTTTTTTAACGTGGAGAAAAGGTAAAAAAATAAAAATTGTCTCAGTCGTGAAGGATTTCTCCTCCACCGAAAGAGAACAAGAAAATGAAGTGCAGCATCTGAAGAACAGATACTACACTTTGATACTCTATTGTAACCCAAATGTAAAACTTTATTGCTGTGACTTCTCAAGAGTAAATTGTGAATTGTCCGATTTTAAATGTGTAAACACTCACGCAAGCAGATGAAGATTAACCTGTATACACACACTAATCTTCTAGACAATAGGAAACGCCAGAATAGATGTGTTAGCATGCATTTATATTGATACGTGTATATAAAGGTATCTGTAAAAGTGAACGTGTCTGTCTGTGTGTTTGTGTACATTTTCCTACGCCAGAACTCTGTCAATTTTAAGTCTACAGACTCTAAATTTGATATACAGGGTACTGAGATTTGGGAAAAATCTGTAATCCGTATCTGATAAGAAGTTTGGCTGTTAAGGAGTCAAAATTAAACGATTTGACCTTTGAGAACTCTACCAAACTCCTCCGGCAATTTTGGTTCTAAACACTTTACATATTAGATATTGGTTCCTTAGACATGGATCTAACTTAATAACTTGATTTTAGCCCAACACAATAAATCTTAAGGGGTCATATTAGGGATCCAAGTTTTAAAAAAAATTGACCGCTTTTTTTTGTTTTTGCTCAACATACACCTCCAAACACCGGGGCAACGTTATATTCGTTATATAGACAATCAACACAATTGCATGACCACGTAGACAACGCAGACATACAGACTAGTTACATAAACGGCTATATAACATATATGTTTTTCCTAATTACTTATGTACACTTAAAAAAATCTTCCTTTAAAGATTGTAACGCTAAATATGGGGCAGCCAAACCAGCTGCCAACATTGCCCTGCTTTTTATTGAAACCAACCGAGAGCTCTTTTTAGTATCCTTATACTATCCCTTAAGTGCAATTGCCTGGATCCCTTTTGGACCAGTATATTAGAAAATGTGTTCTGAGAAAACTTAATTTTATTTTTGACATTATATCCGATGGTGGTCGCAGATGAGGTTGTCTGAAAATACTGGGTTTCTGACGTAAGATGCGACAAACATTTATCTCATTATTCTCTGTTTTCCCTTTGCAAAATTCAATCCTTTTATCGAAAGCGAATAAAAAAGAAACTACGATTTTATTCTACAGAACAGTCAAACCAAACAAAAGCTATATATATATTGGAATATATAACGCACTAATATATATATATATATATATATATATATATATATATATATATATATATATATATATATATATATATATATATATACAGGGTGTCCGTAAAGTTACTATACAATCTTACAAGTTACTATACAGACACCCTGTAATATATTAACAGTACAGTAAGATATTGTATTAAAATATTTATTTTATGTTTATAAAAATCTCAGAAAATACACGTGTTACATCCGAAAAGACTGTAACAATCAAGGCAAACAATTTCTATGACAAATATTCAAATCGCATCAAAATAAATTTGCACTCTTCCAAAGACAACTTGCGTGGCATGCTTGCTTAAATAAACCTGTAAAAAATAAATATTAACTATTAATACAAATATAATACAATAAGACTGTATAGTAACTTTACGGACACCCTGTTTATTGGAAGATATAACACACTTGAAACATATAAGATAAAATATAATATTGGTTTAACATTAAGTAATCGAAAAAGTGTTGAACTTACGTAAAATAAAACAATCAAATCCTCTGATATAAGAAATAGCGACGATATAAGCAACCTTAAAGCATAAATATTTTACATAGATTCTCACATTCAATATTGCAAAAACAGAAAGTGTTAATACGTCGTTAAACGGAGCATAAAAAAAAACACAATCAAGCTTCACATGCTGACTCTCAATGACTTCCTCCTCAATATATTGTAAACCTACATAGCACCGTAGTGAATCTGTTGCTTATTTTATAAAATTATTTTTATGCTATGGCTTAAATTAAAATTTAAAATGCAAACCTAGTATATCAAAATATAATTGCTCTCTAAATAGAAATATTCATTTGTGTATAAAACACGTACTCTTGATTTTATACGCTGATCCATTCTGCGTGTGCGGTGATAATACTTCTGAAATGCAACTGTGATGGTATACTTAATAAGTGTGGGAGTTTTGTGTTAAAATCGAACTGTTCCTTCTTTAATCCGATTTTTTGCGATTAGAGGCGTTCTATTTTTATTAGAGGAATGCTAATTCAAAACCTATCTAAGAACATCTCCAGACATTTAAAATACATTTGTGTAAAATAGAAAAAAATCTGCTGAGCCGTTTAGGAGTTCATAGGGAACGAACTCACACACGCAAGCACATATATACAGAGAGTATATATATAAGTAGAGGTTGTCAACCGTCACGTGGTCCCTGATGTGAGGGCCTGGATCTAAAAATATAAGTAAGTCACTGTGAACCAATTTGAACCACAATATCGAGTCAGTCAAATTTCGCATTGTGATTATTCATACGAATGACCTCGTCTGACGATAATATGAACTTGAAGTAAATATTGCTAATATATATTCGCATACAATTGCACGATTCCCCCATTCACATTCATTCTTCGAATCGATAATTTAAATTGGGCAATGATGGCGGCTATGATAAACGATAAACACGAGACGGCAATTAAATACGAATAATTTTCGACAGTTATCGTTGGTAATTAATTTTCAACGACTATCGTTGCCGAGATAATACATTCTCGAGGATTATCGTAAACGATTATTTCTAGAACGATGTATTAACCAATTAATGGTAGACGTAATTCTAAAAGATTAATTCAGGGCATATATTGTAAACGATGATTTGTTTACGATTATTTGAAATAAATTGGGACGTCTTGAGGGCTGTTGAGAAAAAATCGATAGTAGAAGACTATGTAAGCTCGTAATTGTGAATTGGTTTCGGAAACGATTTATAGTAGGCGTCTACCTTACAGAAAACTGCCAAGCCGGATATTTGAAACTAGCTGTAAAGATCAACGTGCAGTAAAAGTTCTGATCCTACACTTAATGTTTCTGGTTTTGGTCGGTAAAAGAACGCACTGCCATTATGAGTCTACATACTACAGCCCATACGAAAGTATCCATTAAGTTAGCTCTTCGGAATTTTGATAAGGGTAACATTTAGTGTATAAATGGTTCTCTGGGATTATTGACGGGAAATTGAGATAATACAGAGGTCAAAAGTCGTAGATGAATCAGGAATAAAAAGATGACGAATGACATCAAGTTGGTCGAGCGGAGAAACTAGGATTTTTAGTTGAAGCCGTGCGAACGAGGCACGGCCAATAACGTAGAATAATCTAAAGCGGGTGTTACCTCGACGTCTGTCTGCCTCGGAGACTAATTTATTAAGTAAAAAAGTTACGCTTTAGAAGGAGATTTTTCTAAAATTAATAAAAGCCTTCATCTATTACTGTTTATCCAGTTAAGATGAAAGATTGATGCAACCCAGCAATAGGAAATGGCAGAATAGATATATCTATATAGACACGTATGCATACATATACACTCTTTATATAGATAATGAACATCGTTTCCTAACAACGTAGACAACGTAGACATGCAGAGCCGATACATACACGGCTATATAACATATACGTTTTTTTTCCTCGTTACTTATATGTACTAGTATATAACAAAATGTGTTGTGAGAAAAAATACTTTTGTTATTGACATTATATCCGATGGTGGTCCGAGATGAGGTTGTCTGAAGATACTGGGTTTCTGGCGAAAGATGCGGCAAACGTTTGGTTAATTATTCTTTCCTTTTCCCTTTTGTTAAACTGCATCAGGTTATCTAAAGCTAATAAAAAAAGAAACAACAATTTACTTTACAGAACACTCAAACCAAGATCTATATATATTTGAAGATATAACGCACATGAAGCATAGAAACCTTAAATATAATATTGAATTTAACATTAATAGAAAAGTGGTTGACCTCCCGTAAAACAAAACAAACAATAATAATAATACTGATAAGAAAATAAACAACCTTAAAACATATAAAGGCCAAGTACGCCCAAGGATGGAATACTGCTGCCATATCTGGACAGGAGCTGCTAAAAGCAGCCTATCCTGTCTTGACAGAGTACAAAACAAACTTCGCGGCTTAGTGGGGGATGCACTTTTCTCTACCCTGCAACCTCTCTCCCACAGAAGAGATGTTAAGAGCCTATCCTTGTTTTATCGCTATTTCCATGGCAGGTGCTCGTCTGATCTCCAATCTCTGGTCTCCCCTAGCCAATCTTTCACGAAATCCACTGTGAAAAATGTCCCCACTCTTTATCTGTGCCTAAATCAAAACGTAGATTCCATGAAAAAAAGCTTCTTTCTTAGAATTACATGCCTGTGGGACGCTGTTCCGTCTGCCTGCTTCCAACCGGACTACAACCTAGATGTTTTCAAGTCCAACGTAAACAAATTCATAATGAACCGCCGCCTTAAGTAAACACTTCATTAAATCTCCACACTAACGTACTGTACTTGCAATGACCCTTATCCCTGAGTGGCTTCCGCGTCTTGATAAGTGGTGACAACCGTGTAAAAAAAAATAATAATAAATAAATAAATAAATAAATGCTCGCATTCAATATTACAAAACCGAAAACTGTTAATGCGCATGCCATCTTTCTACATTGGAAAGAAACCATGAGTAATCGAAATAAAAAGATACGTGTATGAACATCTCACGAATGTATAATAAACTTTATGTTTTGCTTATTATAAATGTTATAATGATATCTAAAAAATAATTTCCTTTTTGTCGCATTTGTCCTTATATTGACTCTTATGCTAACGCCGATAATAGCGGCTATATTCAGTCTAAGATTATAAGTTGAATCTATTTTCTGAAAATAAAACTATTGAATTAATTTCCGTGTTTTTGTGAAGTTATTTATTTTCTTTCAAAAATGATACGGTTTTGCAACTAAATTTCGTTATACTCATGCCCGTGGAACCGTGGAGATGCACTGCTTTTGCATCTGATATACTGGTTACTAAGCAGCTAAATTTTATTAAAACATAAAAGAAAGAAAATTAAATTCTGATCTACTCATGTTATTTTTTTTAAATGTAAATATGCTTGGGACAAAAATATGAGAAACATTACGATATCTGGCTCTAAATATTTTTAGGATTCGCATTTTCAGAAGCACTTACGCTGTTGCATTTCGAGAGTTGGCTTTATCCCCTTTTATAGACAGATGTAACCCGCAATAAATCATGCAGTTTACAGTTTTCAAACGAATTTCACCGTGTTATAAACGTCTCTAATCCAACGGGGATTTTCCCTATCTCTGCAAAACGCATTAAAAAAAACGCTCATGTTTCTATGGGTTAATCCTTATTGTCTGGCGTTTGAATTAATTTCCAGTTAGGAATGTGGAAAAGGAATTACTGATTCAGCGAAATCTCTGTCGTTGACTTTATTAGAGGCTTTCAAACATACTGCGATAAAGATAATCGCTATTCTTGCAACTTATGGATTTGCCTCAGACTAAAATTATGGGCAACGTCAACACCCACTAACACCCTTGAGTAAGTGTTACATCAAAAGGGTGATGACCTGGTCCTATGATGCAAATCGTTTTATGGGTCAGGCCGTTTTATGGAGCAAGGTGCGAATGAACTCATGTCCGGGCCGATAAAAATCTAACCCGGGAATAGTGATGACCTGGAGATGACGTTATTCGGTCGTGGGTCAGACAAAAAGCAAACGCCAAGCTGGTCAAAATATGGATAATTGACGTCAATTGGTTTATGGGTTACCAGGTCGAGGAAGTCCATAAAAGTGAGATGGTAAACAAAACAAAGAGAGACGGAGAAAGAGACACAAACGACGAGGAACTGCTCTCACGTTCGTAACCCACACCTCTCTCCACCACCGCATTGTGTGTATATGAATGTTTCCTCAATAAACCAAGTTTGTTTTATAACAAAGTGTCTCGTTATTTATTGATAAATAAATCAGCTGTCGTTCCAATCATTAGACGATTTCCAACAAACAAATACGTAACAGACGTGCGATGAGTACACTCGGGTAGCTACAGTCATTACCAGCAATTTTCTTTCAAAGCCATAAACAATCGGAGATTTCTGTTCTTTACAAAAATAATTGGCTTGCGTCTTGCAACATATCCTCGCAAATTAAAGTCCTTTAATCTGTTCGTGAAAGTAGAAACGGAGCACATTTTAACAAGATTGCACAGTTGATAAATTTGGGAAGCCGTTTCAAATCTGTTTCTTAGGCTGCGGATCTTGATAGCATTGTCTTCCCTGTTAGAAGTAAATCTAGTACCACCCGTACTTCCGGTGTTTTGGTGCTTTTGCACAGTCTTTCGTACCATTTTCTCATCACATTTCAATCTGCGGCCGATTTCTCGATTGGATAAACCAGAAAGGTTGAGATTAATGAGCCCCTGACGATCACTAAGAGAAAGTCGTAGCATATAGATTAAATGTTACAATGTATAACCTGGAACACCAACAATTGCCATTAGAGATACTTTGTTGCCTTTTGGTGACTATTTTAAACTGATTTAGGAGCGATAATTAAAGCTGAAATTTGTAGCTGCGGACTTTCTTTTTTCCTCCTAAATTTTAAGTTATTTTGAAAATTGACGTGAACACAAGAAGACAAATATGAACTAGAATGTTTTATTTAAAAGACAAATAGGAACAAGGAAAATTACAGAGGAATAAAAAGGCAATCAAATGAGGTATAGGGTTTTTTTTTTACTGTTACATTAAATTTAGCTTAAATTTGCAGTTTTGGAAAAAATTACAAGTGCGGACTTCTTGTTGCCGGCATTGTATATATATATATATATATATATATATATATATATATATATATATATATATATATATATATATATTGTGTGTGTGTGTCTGCGTGTGTGTACTAACAGGGAGACTCGACGTCGTCGTAGTTTGAATGAGAATCAACAAAGTTTACACATTACCGTACTTTTTGTCATTAAAATCGTTAAAGTCGATAAATGTTTAAATTATATCGATTGATTACATGCTTTAATTGAATACTCTCCGTACTATAGCGGGGAAAAATTTACATGTATCCTTACAGTTATTTAATACACAATAAATTTTGTTTACCTTGCACTGTGGAGAACCTACTATTAATTTATAAAATTATTTGTTTTCACTTACTAGACATTATTCAGATTAATCAAGACTTGAATAACAACGATTGTAGTTTCAAAAGTAAACTATCCCATGTTTACCTAAAACAGTTTAAGAGCTACGAAGACGGAAATAGCTTCATTACAACAAGCGATCTTTTGTGCTCCAGAATTAATTTTTCTACATAGTCACACATATTCTCAATGCAATTTTTCAAGAGATAAACGATGGATATACAATGGCACCGGATCGCGTTTTGAAATCAACATAGCTGATTCCATAGTCGAGGAGTCTGGGTATTTATCCAACTGAATAACCTTATCGTCTAAAGAAGAGAATGAAATGAAAGCTGAAAAGGAAATGAGAGGGAATTTAACGCGTACTTTTAATATTTCTACAGTTTTTCATTTTCTTCCTAATAAAATTAAAAATAGAACACTCTCGAAAAACAAAGGATATCCCCTGTAGAGGCACCCTCTGTTCAGTCTCGAAAAACAAAGGCTATATCCAGTAGAGGCAGCCTCGCAGGCAATTGTGTGGCTATGGTTGCGCAATCTGAAATCCCACGTCTGCTGAATCGACACTGCTTGAGTCCAAAGTAAATGAGATGTCCAGGACGACTGGAAACAATGTTGATATAAGCGGAGAGCACATACAGCACCGAGCAATCTCAAATGGTCACCCATCTGATAGTAGCCAGGTTCATCATTGCTTAAATTCGGTGATCTAACGAAAACCGGTGTGACGATGCTCTATAGAAGGCACCGACAATTATTTTAAATTATTTAAAGTGTATCGCATGCATTACATGTAGCTAAAGAACAAAGAAAAAAAAGTTTAACACGGAACTAAGTTTAGATTAAGCAGGTGTCGACTCTCCCGTCAGAAAAGAAGAGAACCGTTCTTATACGCATACCACCAACCACAACAGCACCACAATCTGCACATCCTTTCTTTGGACTGGGTAGATTCCAGGGTCAAATGACGGTGGTTCTTGTGCACATACCATTAAAACCAACGCAGTGTTGTTCATCTTTTTATCGCACAAAACACAAACGTGTGGCTGCTTCCTTCTTTGATAATCATCACATTAAATCATATGCAACAAAATCTCTTAGTTTTGTCAAATAAGTAATTCTCGATTAATATTTATTTAACGTTCACCCTTCCAATTCTACTGTCGCTGTGAAATTACCAATCATAGGATATATATATATATATATATATATATATATATATATATATATATATATATATATATATATATATATTACTTTGAGGTCACAGCTTTTCCAGGTTCGTAGGCAACGCTAGGATATGGGTTAATAAGTGGTGGGTAGATGAAAAGTATGAAGTGTTCACGTGAGTAATAATATGAACTAAGAAAGAATTAATTTTACAAGAGGACGACTCAAGAAACTACAATGTCATAGTAAGCTGGGAAGTAGCCCCAGGGTATTGTGTTTTACAGACGAGAAGCTCTGGGAAATAAAATTTGTGCATAGAATTTTTGTTTATTGTTCAACAAATAATATTGTAGACAATAATATTTCATATCCTTCTTGCAGACCTCGTGTCTATTTTTTTTTCTTTAGGTTTATTTGCCATTGTAATTACGTTCTTGTATAGAAACTACAACCTTTCTATGTTTTCCTTTGAAACTGTTCCTGATTGTTTACTACTGTTCCTTTTTTTTAGATAGACTAAAAACGAACAATGCGATCGTCATCATCACATTGTACGAATCCGATAATTCTATTGTTGGTATATATCTAATCAGAATTATTTCTATAAAGACATCATGCACTTACGGGAGGTACAAGGTGAAAGGTTGCCGGCATCCTAGGTGAAAGCGATTTTTAGAGCACCAAGTAGATTCGAACTTGAGATATCCAGGTCGTCAATCCGTGCCGATTACCACTTAACCACCGTCAATGCGCATCATGCGAAAATAATGAATAAAAAAGCAAATAAATACGCCGCATGACTTTTTTGGATTTTTCGTATAACTGCTTTGATATCGCATGTTATTTTACCAACGTTTAAGACGATGTAACTTCAAAATTTATTCAGATAATTCTCTTGGAACACAGGGACCTTTACTTAAGCAATGGGTCTAACTTGATTTAATTCCGTAAAATATAACCATCTTACGTAATTCGTAATTATATTCTTAATAGCGCCCACACTAGGGATTAAACTTTTAACCTTTGGAAGCCTGTCATTAAGAACTGATTAAATTTGTCCGTTACAACAAGGTACATTTGAAATATGTCCTAGCTTATATAACGTCTTATCTCTGTCTGTTTGTCGGTTTACAATTTAATAAAAATGTACTAAATGTACACGGTTTCACAATTTTATTTTCAGACTGAAAACGGGCATATATGTTTTTCGTTGAGTACAATTTCCATATATATATAAACAATGAATGCAAAAGAAATCTACATTTGCATATTAAATTACAGAAAATTTATTTTAATAATTAGCTTGATGTTGTTAATTTTTTGTTGTAATAGAATCATTTAAATTGCTTTATTTAGAAATATTATTAAAGTAAGTTTTCACTTTTTTTTTCAATTTAATTTATTTGCAATTATTAATTTCTGACAACAGTTATTTTTCAGACCGGAAATAAGTTTTTTCATTTAAGCTATGGGGGTTATTTTCCGTTTAAACTATTTGCATTCAATATTCATAGACCAAGGTAGACGTGTTTTTCTGTCCTTAATCGAACATATGATCACTTTACGTTGTACATTAGGATATTCAGTGTATTTTAAATAGTATTTGATTAATCTCTCTGCCCGTCAATATGTTTTGACCTGGCAACGCCCGGGTATGTACCGATAGTACATTTATATATGTCTCGTATCTTTATATTGTCAAACTTAATAAGAATAAGAAAGCAAGTAGACTTAAAAGAAAAGAGTAGTAAGTAAAAATATATTCTTATGTGCATAACTTATTTGTTTCTTTCTTCTTTTAATGCATACAGAGAAAGAACGGAAAAGCTAGGGAATTTTTTATAAACATTATCCTGAACCGAATAATATGTCTGACTAATAAGGAAATAAGATGACCTTTGGAAGATTTTCTTTTTCGTTTGTCAAGAATCGCTAAATATTTTCCACCCTTTCTCTGGGGCGATGCGGCTTCTCAAATATCCATGACTGACTGATTGAAACCGTCGCAGTTCCGCCATTTCTAAACAATATAAAACAGGTTTTTTTTTATTAGAGTAATATTTTGCCTTTTATTCGACATACATAAGAAGATATTAGTAAATTCACAATAAGCTTCATCAACGAAATCTATTTGGTGGGTGTGGAGAGAGGGCGAAAAATCTCAAAATGGCCAAGAGCGTGTCACTGTGATTAATTCCATTCATGGCAGGAGGTCAGATTTGATTTAATATATATATATATATATATATATATATATATAAGTTTCGCCAATATATATATATATATATATATATATATATATATATATATATATATATATATATATATATATATATAAGTATACATTTCAAGTATTACCAATGTTGACCATAGTCACTACCTAAATGGATGATTACTTCGGAATTACAGGTGCTGTATATGCTCTCTCAGCTTATCTCGTCATTCTTTTCAGTCAGTCTTGCGCTTCAACTTGCAACTGAGCCCGAAAAGTTCCGATCTAGTAGAGGAGTAGGTTGGCACTGCGCGATCCTTGCCTAACAATTACATGCGTACTTACATGTACATCGGTGTTCATTGTCTCTTGAAACTGAACGGCGGCATTGCACACTTTATAAACGAATCTTATTATCCAATGCATTTTCAGTTTTTTTTTTTTGTAAGTTAGAAATATTTTCGACTCAAACTGCGCGGTAAACGGTGTTAGTCAAGTAAAAAATTGTTCCTGATATTAAACTTCATTCGAAATATAATTTCTAGTAAGCCTTTGAGATTTCACGAATTCGATAAATTAATTTTCTCTATAGGAAACTGTTATAATAATATTATAGGCAACATTACAGTTTAAGTCCGGCTATCACGAGATCGGTGACCATTTGAAATTTGCAGGTGGTATATGTGCTCTTCGCCTATCTCCATATTGTTATCACTCGTCTGGGACTTCTCCCTTCCACTGGGCTTAAACAGTGCTGATTCAGGAGAGGTTTGGTTTGGGATTGCGCAACCGTTGTCACACAATTACACGGGCAGCTGCCTTTACAGGGTGTATCTTCTGTCTTTCGAGATTGACGGGAGATATCGTTATACCCCGAACACAGGAGTAACACTCACTTTAGGCAAGTTTAACAGGATTATTCTTACGTAGCAAGTTTCATGGAAATATCAAACCATTTTCTTGTATATCCCCGTCAGGAAATATGATGTCGTGAATTTTTGCAATTCTTGTATAAAGGCTACCCCTGTTTTTTTTAAATACAACAGCTTGTGTCCTCAACGACCAGGCTCGACGTGATCTTAACAGAAACGGTATGTTAAGATGATCATAACTTCTTAACTATGAGCAAATGACAAACCTATATTTTACCAGAGCAAAAAATGAATATATATTAGATATTAAGAGGAGATTATATATATATATATATATATATTAAGTAATGTGATTTATAATTTAAAAGTTTTAAAATTTTTAAAATTTAAAAATCAAAATTTAATTAAATTAAAAATCAGTTTCATAAGAAGGAACAACAACAAAGTCAATTGTATAATTGACTTTGACTTTGTTGTTGTTCCTTCTTATGAAACTGATTTTTAATTTAATTAAATTTTGATTTTTAAATTTTAAAAATTTTAAAACTTTTAAATTATAAATCACATTACTTAATATTGAATTAGCTCTAGGACATTTAACTATCGAGCTTATTATATATCTAAATTACAACGAGCATTTCCTGTATTTTAATTAAACTAGTAATTTCACTATTACATTAAAATACACTTAGCTCTTTAGACTATTATTCTAATCTCCTTTAAATTTATATATATATATATATATATATATATATATATATATACCCGTTCACATACACTTTTTTATAATAAAGCTAGAACCCAGAATTAGATAGAATCGAGCAATTGCATCGACAACTGACAATGCCAGACTAAAAGTGTGTTTCGATGTACTGCATCTCATCAGTGACGTGCTCCGACATAGGCGTGAACGCAGGTCGCTCACACAACAACAAAGACCTGTCCTTTTTAGTATATATCGTGTTTTGCTGTGTATGAAGACGAACATTCTAATAACAATCTTTTTATTAACGAATATTTTTCCCTGTCGTAACAGTTTTCGCCGTCTTTTACCGTACGTTTTGGACATATATCTAGTTTTATTATTGACAGTCTGTTCCTGATTTTTTATGAGATTCAATAGATTGGCAGAGTCTGGAGATAAATACATAGGAAACAGTTCTAGAAACGATAATTAAAGAGATCTGTTGTAGTTATATTTGCCAGCGCGTGAGTGAAAAAGAATAAAACGTTGATACAGAGAAAGAGATACAAATATAATGGGAAGACAGACTAACAGATTAAAAGACAGGCGGACAGATAATGACTGTAATATCAAACAAATATATATATTGAATATCTAACAGTTCAGTCCATCTTTGCTCGGGACTTATGTACTGATCATAACTTGATGTATATATATATATATATATATATATATATATGTGTAATATGTATATATATATGGTTATATATATGTATATATATGTATATATATATGTATATATATGTGTATATATATGTATATATATGTGTATATATATATATATATATATATATATATATATATATATATATATATATATATATATATAACAGTTTGACTCATTTCCAGGTTAACTACACCTAAAATTTCAAGTGTTTAGACCGAAAAATAGCGGAGGAGTTTGATAGAATCTGTATTCAACTTTGACCTATTGGCAGACAAATTCTCGTCCCAAAAAAACTTATTAAAAAGCTTGCTGCATGTCTGAATTTTTAGACACAAAATTGGCTGAATAATTGCTAGACGTCGTAAAGGTCATACCTTTGAAAATTTGACTTTGTGGCAGTCCGATTAACAGCCAAAAACAATTAAAAGCTTGCACTATGTCTGAATAAACTTTACGTAAAATTTCAAATGTTTAGACTTGCAATTGGTAGAGGCCACAGAGGTAATTTCTTAAAACTTTGACCCCTAAACATTTATCGTTTTCGCCTGAAATGGAATTTAAATGTTTTATCCATGTCCAAGTAACCTACGTCTAAAAGCTCAAGTGTTTAGACCCAAAATTGGCGAAGGAGTTTGGTAAAGTTTTCAACGCTCAAATCTTTGAACTTTGACCTCTTGATAGACACATTTCTGGCCGATAACCTATTAAAAAGTTTTTCACAAATGTCAATACCACCTCATGTCTAATCTCGAGTGTGCAGACTAAAAATTGACAGAGTAGTTTTATAGGAACATGTACATACATGGACCCACACACAAACAGGCAGACAATTTCACTTTTATAGATATACAGATTTGCGTTCAGAAAAAAAAATCATAGGATATTTTTAATTTTTTTAATTTTATTAATGATAAAAAGAACGAATAATCTTAAAATGCATCCATTTCAGTAGCGCGTTTACCATGAAAAAGTTTATTTTAAGCTTACGCGTAACAAAACTATATATTGTCTATATACCAGAGTCGGAGGATGGAAACAGCAACTTTATGGCAACGTACCTGCCATATCGCCTACCATCAAAGAGCGACGTCTTCGATGTGCCAGTCATTGCCAAAAGAGCAAGCAAGAACTGATGAGAAATGTACTACTGTGGACTCCGCGGCACGGGCGTATGTGAATAGGACGAAGTAGACGCACGTACATCCAGAAAATCGTACATGGCGCCTACTGTCGCCCTGAAGATCCGAGAGAACTGATGGAAGACAGGAAAATCTGTAGAGATAGAATCACATTGGTTCAGACAATGAGTCGGACCAGATAGATACCAGAATGAAAATGTCGAAGTGCTCAGAGGCAAAATTTTTACCATAAAAGAGCAATATGTTGTTCTCATTTTTTACATAGTAACCCGATTATCCATGCACATTTGCGTGTGGTGAACGATGTCTATACATGGGTGTCATAAATGCGTTTTTATATGGTGATTCTTCTAAAAATAACGCCTTCAATTTATTTTAAATAAAAATCAATTTGAACGGGAGTGATACAATTAAAACAATCTACCTTTTGTGCTATTTATTCTTATTTCAATACATAGTCACCACCGTTCTCAATGCAGTATTGCCAAGAATTCAATGACGCATCTCTACTTCTGACTCACGTCCATCACAGGTGTCGCTTTAATAGAGTCTCACGGCGTCAGTATTTGCAAAAAAGAGATGAAACTTCCAAGTCATAAATACATTATTCCAGTCATCCTGCAATACCCTCTGCTCCATTTGATTGTAATAAACAGTATGAGGCATTAGTTTCTCGTAGTATAAATGATTTACCTTATCTAATCTATTTTCTGAAACCCGAAAAACGGGTTGTTTGTGTGTTTGTGCGTATGTCCGCTAAAAGTCTTTGACACACCCGCCAGCCCGTAATTTGACGGGTACCATCTGAAAGAGCGATGTCTCAGTCAAATAATATATGAAAATGAGAAAAACGATCAATATTCCTATAGAAATAGACGTTTAAAATAAAGGAGGGTCGGAAAAAATGTTTCTTTTCAAACAGCTTCGATAAGTGCACATGCGCGTCAGGCATTTTTTCTTTAATCGCTTTAAAATAAAAGGGGCACTATTTCTCTGAATATGTCGTGGGGCAGTGGTTAACTAAGTATGGTCGTAAGCTTTTAGTTTACACGTTCGAGCCCATGTAAACGCACAAATTGAACAACTTAGATATACATTAAATTTAGTAGAACCGTCCCAAAATATTTACACACGAATCTGAACAAGACCACTCCCTAGCTTTTCTAGATATATTCCTCATCAGATCAGAAACCGATCTGAGTTTCAAAGTACATAGAAAGACCACACACAAAAACGATTATATTCACTACTACTCGCACCACAATGATAAAACAAAGACTGGCATGATTATTGGTTTTTTTCTTGCGTGCCTTTAGAATATGCAGCCCCCAAATATCTTAATGATGAAATTCAATACATTACGAATGTTTTTAAAAAACTACAGTACTCATCCTATTTCATTTCTTACGCAAAGGAAACAGCTACCGTGTATTTATAATGTTACAGTGCAATAAGTAGAAGAGGAAATGGTTTGGAACGAACCCCTTAATTTACGGCTGAATTTTAACAAGTACTTTATCCATTGCGCACTGGGTCTTTATGTAGGAGACAGCGTATGTAGTAAAATTCAGATTTAAAAATTACACTCATGGTACGCACCACAGTCCAAATACAATTGCGAATTGTTTATGGCGTCTATCCAGTTACGAATGATAAAACAAGAGCTTGTTGACACCCCTTTAAATTCCGTGAATGATCTCGACATTGACAGAAAAATTCCACATTTGGACAGAAAAGTTGCATCTGTTCTACAAGTATTTTAATGATGAATGCTCCGACGGGATTCAAGCCCTTGTGCCCCCTCGACGCAAATTTCCTCGACACCCCGACAAGCAGCAACACCCCCACCCTACACAGCGGAGACCACTAGATATAAGAAAACCTTCTACTGATATATTTTCTTCACCACAACTGCTAGACTTTGGCACTCTCTTCCGATTTCCTGTTTTCCAAACTGTACTGACATGCAGAATTCAAGTGTATTGTAAACAGATATATCCCTGCCCAACTCTCTGCATAGTACCTCTGCAACTTATGATCTTGATAGTAGCCCCCCTACATCAAAATGGCACCGTGGCACCGTGCCACCGTGCCTTGTTTGGGGTGAACATGGAATTTAAAAAGAAAAAAAAAACTTATATAAAATACATTTGATAATGTTGGAGGTTACATCGGCGGGAAAGATGTGTGAATAATACTCAAGATAAGAACAGTTCTCCGAAGAATTCAAATAATGTGAATATTTAATTCTCATCTAAAAATTCCGAAATTCAGTATGAGTAAAGGTCTTGTATAGTTCAAGAACAAAGGCATGTTTGCTACGAAAAACACAGTAGAAAAATAACAAATGAAAAATAATTAGAATAAATATGTATTTTTTTAAACTTACAGCTAATCGGTGTCTGAAGCGGTAATACACCTTGCATATTAGATAGAAGAGTTGTACTGCAATTTCTCATAATCATAGGTAAAGTAAGTATACGTGTTCTATTTCTATAAATACTGTTGATAAGGTCGAAGATTAGATGGACAAAATTGGTTGTGAAAATATTAGTAGAGATGAGAACAGTAGTGAGAAGAATCTAAATATCGCGAATAATTAATCCTCACCTAAAGAAAAAAAACCGAAAGGTATTATCAAAAATTCAGAAACGTATATATTAAAAACCTTTTATAATTAAAGTCACCTGGATCAAATACAGTAGCTGTGTGTAAGAAAAAAAAACAAAGTAGAAAAATGACAGATGAACAATTAGAATTAAAATTTAGTTTTTTATTTATATCCTAGTTGGGTTTGACACGATAATATATCTTTACATTTTACGTATGTGTACTGTAATATCTACAATTATATAAATGCAACTTTGTCTTTGTGTGTGGGTTCCTTGCTTATAGACTCCAAAATGGTTGAACAGTTTTTTTCTAAAATTTACGGAAATTTAGTGTATAAGTACGGGAGTGATCTTAGTAACGTTGGTTCAGAGTACTCTCGCTAATTACCGATAATCGAAAGCGTTATTTTGATTCATCTATCATCGGTAACACCATTTTTTCCATGTCCTCGCTTAGCAACAATGATAGAACAACGAGCCGTGAAAATTCTACTGTGACTAAGTTGATAGCGTGTTTGATTTTTTTTTGTGTGTGACGTTGTATGTAAGTTCAAACTCTGCACGTAAATTTCTTAGTTCTTTAAATTTACTACAAAACATTTTATAAGACTTGAACAGTTACATTTCTTAACTATTTTACCTTGCATGACGTGGTCTGTAGGTTCAAACCCCGCACGTATATTTCTTTTTCATTAACTAGAAAAAAGTTTTATATAAAATAATTTTATAAAAAAAGAATGTTCTCTAGAATGTAATGTAGAATAACATATACACTGCCGATCAAAAATTTAAGACCACTTAAACTCTTTAAAAATACAAACTATTCTTAAGGATAGATTTTAGACTCTTCTGACTTAAGGTTATCAATACTACAATCTGAAAGGTTATGGAAACAAAAAAGCTATATTCCACAGATTTATTTTTAAAATTTACATTTTTATTCAGTAAGGCTTTTTACACTTGCTCAAAATTAAAAGACTAGAAACAAACATTCTATTAAATTGTACAAAAAGTGTATGGAAAATGTATGAAAACATTCAACAATCAATCTTAATAATGAGTTCTACCTGCACTGCTTTCGATGACTTCAAAAATTTTTTAGGGCATGCTAGAAATAAGGGTTTCAATAAAGGTGCGGCGGATCCATCTCCAGTTTCGAAGTGTTTTCTTTTGTTTGTTAAATATTGTTTGACATTTCGATAAACCTCTCTTGTCATCCATCCCCAAACATTTTCAATTGGGTTCAAGTTCGATGCACATACAGGCTGTCCAGAGAGATGGACTCCATTTTCTTGAAGAAAGCTCAAAGTCCGTCTTGCAATGTGGATTGCAGTATTATTCTGTTGGAATAACCATCCATCCCTCACTAACGATGTCCCGCCATCATCAAATACGCTTTTTGTAGCATGCTAACATAACCAGTCCCTGTCTGCCGACCCTGCACCATCTGAAGCTCAATTGTCCCTCTGTAAGAAAAGACCCCCCACCCTATGACGTGTGGAAAAAATTTCCCCGGTTATGTTTTTGCCATGCCAATATCGCTGGAAGCCATCAGGACCATCTAAATTGAATTTTCTCACAAAAAAAAACTTTTATTCTACTTCTCAACGCCTCAGAGTGATATTCACGACAAATCTTAAGTGGTCCATTTTGTGACGTGGAAATAACCGAGGAATTTGTTTACGCTTTTTATTTACCATGCCTTTTTGTTATTAGTGTCGTCTGATGGGTATTGCACTACAATCAGCATCTGTAAGCGCCTTAATTGGACTAGAAGAAAGAACTCTGGCATTCTTAACAAACCGTCTGATTCTCCTACTCAATGCAGGAGTATCGGGGGGGCTACCAAAGGATTTTACTTTTCCATAATTCTCAGTGTTCTTTGGAAAGTTGCAAATAACAGTTTTACTGCGATTTACGTTAGCTGCTATCGCTCGCTGTGAAACACCTTGCTTATGGAGTGCGGGAATTCGAGCGCTCAACTTCGGTTAGTTTTCTAGCTTTAGGCATGGTAACGCCTTTATACAGTGATTTCTACTCTCATAACTGAACTAAAACATTAGAATTACCATAAATCTAACAATTTATACCATTGTTCTCATAATTTTGATCATGTGTAAAAAGCCTAAATTACTAAAAATGCCAATTTTTAAATAATTTTTTTGGAATGTATCTTTTTGTTTCCATAATATTTTAGATTGTAGTATAAGTAAGCTTAAGTCGGAAGAGTTAAAAATCTATCCTTTAAAAAAGGGTTCTTTTTTAAAGATGTTTAATTGGGCTTAAATTTTTGATCAACAGTGTATTTTGGACTAAGTTCATGGAGGCATGTACTGCTTCCTCTCAGGCGATTTAAGAATTTCGATGACAATAAAAATATAAGAGTGTGAAATATTCGTTGATCATCATTCAATCCCGAGCTACGTCGGGTCTCCCTGCTAGTTTCGTATGATTATGAGTACTAGGAGGACCTGTTGAAATTTCACAAAGGCATCTTTAATAAGTAATATACTACTGCTGGGCATTTTGTGAAAAGTCAACCTGAACTGGATATTATTGCAGCCCTTTTGTTAAAAAAAGTATTTATGTAAATAATATCGTTAATGTAGTGTCAGAATATGCATCTTTATTACGGTTTATCTCCAATATCTTTCTAAAAGTATGTGACATATTTCCATTGTATGGTCGGCCGGCGCGAAGGAAAGCTAGAATATCATTATATAATTTCTAGACAGAACAGACGCTCCCCTTCCGTTATCGGAAGGAGCATACAAGGGGTGTGCAATATGTAATGCCCCTGACCCACTTCCAGTGGTCTGATCTAGCTGACATTTTGCATGTGCAATGAGTTATATTTCCACGGGTTATGTGGAAAATAACAGTTCTGAACTAATTGTGGTTTCTGTTTTACAGGTGTTTGAACTGAGTCAGGTGTGAAACGGAGCCTGTTGAATGTCGGGCAGTGATCCAGTTTTTGTATTTGAAAGGATGTACACCACAGGAGACTTTTGATGAAATGAAAGAAACTTATGTTGATAATGCCCCATCATATGACTTTGTAAAACGCTGGCATCGTTAATTCGACCCCCCTCTGCTATTGATGAGGCATGTGTCTGTCAAGTTGAGGCTGCCATTTTGGAAGATCGGCGCATTACTATTCGCCAAATGGGGTCTGTAGAAACTATCATTCATGACCATTTACATATACATAAAGTGTCTGCCAGGTAGATTCCCAGGTTGCTCACACCATTCCAGAAGCGTGAACGTGTCGAGAGCTCAAGGATAAATTTGAAGATGCCAAGAAGATGAGTCCAAGTTTTTCAAAATACTGATTACACAAGATGAAACCTGGGTCCATCACTATGATCCAGAGACCAAATCCCAGTCAATGCAGCGGAAGCACTTGGACTCACCATCTCCAAAGAAGGCAAGGGTGCAGCACTCCGCTGGCAAGGTCATGCTCACAGTCTTCTGGAACCAGGACGAAGTAGTGATGACAGATTTCCTGGCAAAGGGTACCACAATTTCAGGAGCCTATTATGCTTCACTTTTGAGGAAATTAAGGGAAGCTATCAAAATCAAGACCAGCAAAGGTACCCTCCTCCTGCAGGACAACGCTCCGGTCCACAATTCGCATGTCGTCAGATCAGAAGCACGGGCGTGTGGTTATGAAATCCTCCCCCGTCCCCGCTACTCTCCTGACCTTGCACCCTCTGACTTTCACTCTTTCCAGCCATGAAGTTGTTTTTTTAAAGGAAAGCGTTCCCTAGATGATGCAGCCTTGATTTCTGACGTCACGTCGAGGATGGAGGACCAACCTGGGGTGTTCTATAAAATTGGGCTCCAGAGCTGCATCAAACGATGGGAGAAATGCATACCTCTGGGTGGTTCCTATGTAGAGAAAGACTAATAACTGTGCCAAGTTTCGTTGCTCTAATGGGAAGTGGGTCAGGGGCATTACTTATTGCACGCCCCTCGTAGGTGATAATGTACCAGGAACAATAAATTTGCGTATCTATGTACTAATTTTAAGTTCGTAGTTTGTTATCACCTTTTATGCTTCATTTTCTATAAATAGAATCTCCTGATGAAGATGCAATGTAATATTTTTTTAAAATAAATAAAAGATATTTAAAAAATATTGATATCGTTTTGGGCCTACATGAAAGTAAAATATACCTTGTTGGTCTTCTGGATTCCAGGGTAGTATCTGTTCTGTCTAAAAATGATATCGTGGAAAGAGTGATATTCGTATGTACATACGTTAAATACACTACATAGTATAATAGATATAAAGCAGGACACCCATCAGTTAAAATATTGCCAATGACTTACTCTTAAAACCTGAGAGCCAGCGGAACGCATCCATCTATATACAAACAGTTATTGCCCATTTCGTGAATATGTAATAATTTCAAAGGTATCTTATGCCGATATTAGCCGAGTCCAAATAACAGCCATTTACTCTTTTTGCTAGTAGCTCGGCAATTACTTCGACGAAAACGGTCTCCGCCAAATAAATGGCATGCAAGTAGCTCGTCCCTTTCCGTGTGCAACTTGGCTGGACGCCCATGTTAAATAGGAGGTCGTGGACTGAAAAAGTCATCGGTAATATTTCATGCAGTTATCGTCTGCTCTTTTGAAAATTGGGTTCAAGAATATAAGAGAAAATGCCAGGGTCGGGATAAACAGATTCCGACACGAATCTGCGTCCGGCGAACCGTCGTCTAGCAGACTGATTCATTATTATGCTCTCAACGCCGTACGTTTTCTCAATAATCTGCCC
>NC_136494.1:20184813-20244813 GCF_053919585.1 Euprymna scolopes
AATTCACGAGATAGCGATTCAACTGGTATAATAAAAAAATATTCGTCTACATAAATAACTGCATTCGATATTAGAAAATTTGACAAACAATGTGCATTAAAATAGCATTCAATGTAGACACTAAAATATAAAGTATGTCCCATAATTAAATTACAAGAAAAGTCAGCAATATGGAAGAACATAAAAATACAACCATCAAATTAAACCATATTTTCTGGATAATCAAATAAAAATAACAAAGAAAATTACAATAAAGATAATAAGATAGAATACATTTTAATTTCTCCTACTAAAACGTTGAAAAACTTATATTACAAGAATACGACAATTATTTATGTATATATATATATATATATATATATATATATATATATATATTCGTTTATTTATATGCACGGTTCTATATTTTATAGAAGGAATTAGACCTGAAGTCTAAAGACCAGACTATTTTAATGTATTAATAAATGTAATAATACTTTTAAAAGAACAGTGGCCAGAGTATTGTAGGTATATAATACGCTCAATATCCTAGAGCTATTTTAATATTGAGTAAAAAAAAAATTAGCAATTATGAATTATCAATCAATTTCAAAAGAAAAAACAAAGAAAATCAGCTTGAGTGTACGATCGTTTCGGAAACAATGTTCATTTTAATTAGAATTTACAATAGTCATGTCGTTTTTATCCCCGTGTGTGTGTGTTTTTACCCCTGCTCCTCCTAAAAAGAGTCAAACAAAAATGCCAAGTAGTCAAGAAGGAAGGAAAGACCGAGGAGTGAGCACTGCCCGGACGTCCACTATATAAGTGAGAAGAGAACTGGAACCTTGTGGAGGCTTATTGCCACTCAAATTCCAGTAAAGACCAATGGCCGCTGCCAACAAGAAATCAATGGCAAGCAGCTGTTGTTATAATGCAGATTTATTTGCATATGGCATCGAAAGAAGTGGTAAGTACTTGAAATCTGGCGAGACTTGTTGTCACTCAGCTTCTAGGGAACACTACAGACTGTTATCAATGAGATCTTTGATAACCTGTGTGAAAGCTCATTATAATAATTATCATAATAATCATACATAAATGTACGCCGGATGTCCGCAATAATAAAACAAAAAAAAACAATAACACGTTTGGTTGGAAACTGAATATATCTGCCTGCCAGTACAAGGATAAGCAACATTTCTATTAGGTCTTTACTTTAATATATTACATATATATTACATGATACTTTCCCAAATTAATGTCATGTAAACGTTTATGAGTAACAAATATTTACTTGATCATGGTGAAACTTTGCAATGTAATCAAAAGTAATCAAAGAGTATCGGGGCTGTACATTAATGTCTGATAAATACGAAATGGATATGCATGTAAATTTCGGAATTAGTAAAGCTTTTTCTAGTGTAAAATATAAAATATCAACCTCAGAGCTATTAAAAATGCGAAACTTTATTAGTGACGATAGATTGCACCGAATCTCTAATATTAACCGAATTTATCGCAAACGGTGATTTTCTATGGGCTTTACTCTTATCATTCAAACAGAAAAATACGCTAATTTAGCACAAGTTTATAGTCAGTTATTCAAGCGATGTAAGAGCAAAAATGTACGCAACAAAATAGACCAAACAAATTTGATCGTAGACATTATCTCCGGTACCAAAGTAAACAGCTGGATTGCATCATCTGCAAGTCTTGTCTGATACTTTGAAGCAGCATTTTACTGGGTTTCTCACAGTTTTGCTGACTTTCTACGGAAGGTCGTAATTGCGGATATGCGGTGGGTGAATTTATTTATCTTTGATCATGGCGCTGCAAGGTATGATATCAAATACTAGATATCGTGTTTTTATGTTCGATGTATTTGTTTGTTCGCTTGCGTGCTTAAAGAGCCAATTTACTCATACGTTACTCAGGAAGAGTCGCACGATATTTTAAGAAACATCAAAGGCGGCAACATCAAATAAACAAAGAAACTTATCTTTCGAGTAATTTCTCTTAGTTATTTATTTCCAGCTGTTGTCGTTAAAATAGTGGATTTTAGATGATTAAATACCAGAGAGAGATATATTATCTGATCTCTTCTCTTTTCTTGAGTGTATATTAGTCTTCGCGCGAAAGAGCAGGACACAAAATGGTTTAAATAATAATAATAATAATAATAATAATAATAATAATAGAATAACAATAACAAAGACTTTCGCTGGCGAGGACTACTATTGACCGTAACCAGTTATACACTCCTTTTGAAATTTTCATCCCTATTATCCTCGTTATGTACTGAATATTTGTTAATGAAACCTATATGAAATATGTTTATTATTAAATTTTAAAGATTTTCTATTCTGAAAGAATATTTAATATAAAAAAAATATTTTAAAGTTTTTGTTAAAAACATTCAGATTTTTTTTCATTATTCAGACCTTTATTACAAAGAGGCAGTTGCAAAATGAGTTGTGGTGTGGGGAGAAACACAAACTAAAACAGAGAGAATATTCAGACCTGTAATAATACACAGAGGGGGTTGCAAAATGAGTTGTAGCGTGAGGAGAAACACAACTGAAATATAGGGAAGGAGAATTTTAAAATATAATATTACAAAGGTAAGTAACAAGTTAGAAAAGCAATTCATCTAAGGCATGAAAATTGTTAAACAAGATGTTTTTACTATAGGCTTTAAAAATAAATGTACAAGATTCAATTTGAAATTTATTTATCTTCAAAATGCACTTTTATAATTTTTACAAATGTGTATGTATATATATGTATATATATACAGTTTTATATATATATATATATATATATATATAGTTATATATATAATGTGTTAATAAAATTACAATTGAATAATAATTATTCATATATACCTATATATATATATATATATATATATATATATATATATATATATACAAGCGCGTTATATATTCTATATATCTACAAAAGTGAAATCGTGTGTATTTATGTGTGTACAATTCTCTACCAAATTACTATGTCAATTTAAAGTCTACAGATTCGAGATATAACATAAGGTTACAGAGATTTGGGAAAATCTTCTAATCGGTTTTCGGTCAGAAATTTGGCTGTCAAGGGGTCAAATGCAACGATTTTTTCTTGGAAAACTCAACAAAATTCCTCCGCCATTTTTGTGTTGAAACACTTTAAATTTTAGATGTAGGTGATTAGGGCCTGGATCAAGCGTTTAAATTTATTTGACCCAAAAATAATAAACGTTAAGAGGTCAAAATCTGAGTTCAATTAAAAAAAATAAATTGACCTTTGCGGCCTCTAGCAAATGACAGAGCCAACTTTTGGCCTAAACATGTGCTATTTAATATAAACTGTATTCAGATATAGCGCATTTATAAAGTGTATTCAAATATTGCGGGATTTGGTTGAGAATTTGGCTACGAAAGAGTCAAATTCTCAATTAAATCCCGCTATAATTGAATAAACTTCATAAACGCGCTATATCTGAATACAGTTTATATAAAATGTCAAATGTTTAGACCAAAAAATGGCTCTGCCATCTGCTAGATGCCGCAGGGGTTAATTTTATATACAGGTTACTTGGACATGGATCTCACTTAATAACTCTATTTGAGTCCAAAACAATAAATTTTAAGGGGGTCATAATAGGGGTCAAAGTTAAAAAAATATTGACCGTTTTTTCTTTTATTTGCTCAGCATACACCTTCAAACACCCAGGCAACGCCAGGCAACGCCGGCATCGCCGGGCACCCATTCTAATATATATATATATATATATATATATATATATATATATATATATATATATATATATATATATATAGGTGTGAAAGCAGGACTCTGTGCTTGCCTATAAGTCCAAGACTCCAAGACTTGACTTCAGATGGAGTTTGTACCATTCTCTCACTGTCCCCATCCTCCCCTGACCTCATACGGCTTGACTATTTCATTTTGTTCTTAGTCGAGAACATCACCAACATGACCTACCACAACACCAAAGCCAGCTTTATCCCAGTCATCGGCCGAGTATACGCCGAACTCCCGCCATGCCCATGCGCCAACTACTGAACCCATATCGAAGAGGTGATTGAGGCTGAATGCGACTCCATTGAATAGAATACAACTACAAACTCAAATTATCTGAATTGAGTTTATCTGATAATTTTTAAGATAAAGCCGTAGTGTTTTTTTTTTTCTTTAGGGTGAAATTATATCGTTTCATCTTGTATTCAGTAGGAATGTAATAAGGTAACGTAACATGCGCTTCAGCCGAGGTCGAACTCACTACACGAGTTTGTAGTGTAATTCAAATTTTGTCCGTTGTTGAATACTTGATGCTTCACTAGGACTATCAAGGGTATTGTATTTTATCGTGACGCAATCACTAGATGGTCCACCTACCACGGCTAGCCCTAACATTAACCCGAGGCCCATCTATACGCGAGATAAGGATAGACCGCGCAAGTTTCAAAACCTGGCGTTTTTACCTCACGATACATAAAGCGCCTCGACTTCTCAAATGGTCACCCATCTGGTACTGGCCAGTCTCGATGTTGCTTAACTTCGGTGATATAGCGAGGATCAGTGTATAAACGTGATCAGGCCGTATGTTAACTAGCGCCAATTGTTTAAACATCCAATGAGAAGGACATCTCTAAATAACATATTTTTTTTAGATATTAGCATCAATTCGAGTCGCCTTACAAATCGACAATCAATACATAGCCTTACAACTCGACAATCAATGAATCTCGAAAGTTAACTTCACTGTATACTTCCCGTGCTACCACCATTGCATGTCTCGGAACAGAAAGCAGTCTTTTTTATATTGTATATCAATATACTGATGTATGCTAATTATGTTCGATATCTTAAACGATCATATTTTGTTGTTAAAAATATAATAATCTGCCGGCATCCTGTCGTGTATATGATTAAAATGAGTACAAACTGTAATCTGACTTTCGAATGATATTTGTGTAACTTTTCGAAGTCCGTCGGGAATTCTTAAGCTGCGCCCTGTATATATGAAATACTTTCTCTTGCAACCTATCTTATTGGATTTTAAGATAACTCAGAATTGTTAAACGCCTTAATTGAATCGACATTTCCCATTTTAGATGTGTCTAACTAATTTAGTAAATAGCTCTGTCTGAAGTTTTCCTTGGAATATTAATTATTAATAGGACTTTTGCCAGTCAAAACCTTTTAAAGCTTCATGAAATTACTCCTTTTCTCCCACAATTTCAGAATAAGACACAAGATAATGTTTAAGGTGGAAAATGTAGTTTATTAAATTCATTGACATTTATACTTACATCACTACCATATATGACAACACATCAGAGACCGTAAATGACAAAGTTTTCTATGCCTCTCTCTTTCCTCTGAACTTGCGCATGGGATACAATATGAAAGCGGTGGCTGCTTATTTTAATGCATCTAAAACCAAACTCCTATATTTACATCATCAACGCTCTGATCCCCATCTGGCATCAATGGAAATGAATAGCTTTCTTCTTAATGAGTCTCCAGGTTTTGACAAGCTTCTGGGCTTGACCTTTCCTCCTGATCTGAAATAGAACACATATATCACATCCGTTGCCGAGGTCGTTGGAAAAATGGTAAGATCCTTCTACTGCTCCAGTAGATATCTCACTCCTCATGAAATTCTCTACATATATAAAAGCCAGGTACGGGCAATGATGAATTACTGTTGTCACATCTAGGCAGGATCTGCTAGAAGCGCATAATCCTGCCTTGACAGATGTCAAAATAGACTTCGTAGTTTAGTAGGCGATGCCCTTTAATCTTCCCTACAACCTCTTTCCCACAGAAGAGACGTTGCGAGCCTGTCTGCTTTATCTTTATTTTCATGGCAAGTAATCGTCTGAGATTCAATCTATAGTCCCCCCTTGCTAATCTTTCACGAAAAACACTCGCCTAGAAAAAACACTATTAATAATTTCCCACACTCTTTATGTATGCCTAAACCAAAACGTTGATTTCATGAACAAAGCTTCTTTCTTATATCCGCACGCCCATGGAACACCCTTCCGATTGCCTGCTTTCCAGCTAACTACAAATTGATTGTCTTCAAGTCCAACGTAAACAAGTTCTTGATTAACCGTCTCGTTAAGTAATGCAATTAACGAAAAGTCCACTACGTTTACTACGCTATAATCCTATTCACTAATGTATACCGATTAACCTTTATCCCCGAGTTGCCTCCGGGACGTTAACCGTGGTTATTTCTATATAAAACAAATAACAGGAACTCTCTAGTAGGAAATAATTTAAAAAATGCTGCAAAGACAGAAAAATGAAGTGCATTATTAGAGCACTTATTACTTGTTGCTTCTAGTTAAAATGTGATTTTACCGGCCTGTCTTTAAATAAGTTTCTGGGATACGCTGACCAAGAATATTGATTACGACAGTTTTGGTAATCATAAATTAGAGGCGTACAGATATTTCTTTAACTTATAACTTATTCACACAAAACAAGGCATATTTTGGCGAATTTGAGTTCATACTAGACACTATCCGAGTTTTAGATAGCTCTTCGTACAGAGCTTTCTCATAATAACCTAGGGTAAAGATACTTTTTCCAACGCGTAAACCTTGTCTTACTATATTGAAAATTCCATCGAATTCGAGGTTTAAATATCTTCTTAGTATAGCCAACCTGTACTTACGTTTATATAAAACTAGCGAGGGGTTCCCGGCGTTGCCCGGGTGTTTGGAGGTGCGTGTGGTGTTAAATAAAAAAGAAACCGGGGGGTAGGATCGAACCCGAAGCCCTGAGGCAAAGTTTGAAAATAAAATCGGCCAGCCAGAATGAGTTACTAAACCAAATTGACAGATGCGCGCCCGGAAGTCCTCGAGCATTACGACGACTACGTCAATGACCAGGTTTGTTTGTTATAAGCGAAGTAAAAATAGAAAACAACGTTTTAATTAAGCGGGGTGGGGAGCAATCAAAACATCGAAAAAAAACTAGCGTAAGGCAAACGAACGATGAAAACAGAAAACTGACCACGTACAAAATGGCTTAAATAAGCCTGTTTCGATATTAAAATTTAAAAAATCGCTGGGTACCCGGGTGTTTTTGGTCGTCGCTAAGAATAAGCGAAGTAAAAAAAAAAAAAAAGAAAACGAACGTTACGTGAAAAATGGCTTAAATAACACTGGTTCAATATTTAAATTTTAAAAATAAAAACAAAACCCATCTCACTCCACGATTCGAACCCAAAACATTTAGATAATGAACCAAGGTCTTAACAAACTGAGCTAACACGACGTATATGAAGTTTGCTCGGTTTTTTAACTAATTAAAGTAAATCAGGTCACGAGGTCATCTGACGCATGCGTAGAATCTGTCATTGTCACGAAAGGCTCGTTTTTGTTGACCCCCCGTCTCTCGAAAATTGTTGATTTCGGGGGGAGAAAGTTAACGTTTTTGGCCAATTTTTGGATGTTTTTCGAGCAAAGGATGGAGCTTCGATGTGATACCGAGTTTGTGAATTTTCGTTGCGTCTGTTGAAAGTTTTTTGCAGACATCCAAACATACACACATACATACATACATACATACATTTTCGCTTTTAAATATATAGATGGCGCATCTCCTTCAAATAGCGTTGGATACTCAACCAGACCAGATTAATTCTTGTCCTGGAATCCCGTAAGGCCAGAAAACTACAAAAATATATACTATAACTGGTAAATTGGTAAGCAGATAATTAATATCGGTAATATCTTTACTTGTCATTTGCGAAATTCGATCAATGTAAAAGGAAAGGAAGAAAATATTATAGAGACAATTGTTTTATATTTTAGGTTTGTCTCTAGAGGTGGTTGTCCCAGAAACCTGATAGGAAAATACTTTTGTGAACAAGAAAACATTTACTTAATATAAAATTAATATAATATTACAAACCCGAAAATAGCCCTCCGTATGGCTCTTGCACACTGACTCAGAAGAGGTATGGGTTACCTTTGGCAAGGAACGTGATCTCAAGTAAGCGCAATTTGCAGGATACTCAACAAGGTCAGTGTATATCTTGTTTTGTAATCATATATAATATAAGTGTCACCTGTCTGTTTAAATCTATGAATGTATGTATATATGTATGTATGTATTTGTGTATGTATGTATGTATGTATGTATGTATGTACGTATGTATGCCTAAAACTTTCGACAGAGGCAGCAGATTTTCACGAGATTAGTATCGTTTTGAGGCTCGACCTATCGGACGAAAAATATCGAAAAGTTTGCTTAATTATTTATCCATAAACTCTCAACTGGGTACTTTTCTACAAGGAAGGGGTCGCTGTTTTTCGCGGAAATTTAAAAAAAATATCATTCCCCCTTTCCGATTTACAAGCCTTATTTATACCTTCGCCAATCTCGGTTAGGCGATTAACGGAACAGCGAAGACGTCACGTTTTTTTCACGTTCTTTTCCTCTATCGCAATATGGGTTCGAGCTTGCCTTTCTACAACAACTTCAAACACACACCTCCAAACACCTGGCCACCGCTAGACACCCAGGCTAGTCTATAATATACATGTCACCTCTCTGTTTAAATGTGTGTATGTTAGTGTGTCTCCCTTAAACTTTTGACATAGGGAAAGGATTTTCACGAAATTGGTATCGTTTATAAACTCGACCCTTCGGACGACAAATATCGAAAACTCGGCAAAAAGCATTAATTCTCTCAGCATCATGTGGGCACTTTTCTATATGTAGGGGTCGCTTTTATCTCTAATATTTTCGAAAATCATCCCTTTTCGATTGACAAACCTTAATTTAAACCTCTGCCACTTCCGGTTTGGCGATGAACGCAACTGCAAAGATGTCACGTTATTTTTCACATTCTTTTTCTCCTTCGCAGTACGAGTCCAAGCCTATCTGCCTACTATCACTTTTTTTTTTTTTTTTACTAAACACACACCTTCCAAAACCGTGGAACGCCGGGAAACTAGGTCTGTGCAAACTTAAAAGACTAAAAGAAATATATATTATCCCATATTTAATTGTCTAATTAGGGAGAAAAAATTAATGATCTTATCTTTTTACTAGATGAACGTTTTAGAGGAAAATGCTAACATAAATATCTATATATATCATAAAAAGTCCAACGAAAGTATTAGAAAACGACCCCATAATTATGTTTAAATACAAGTGTAGTAAAAGGAAACATAGATAGAAACTACTGAGGCGTAAATGGCTACGATGACGTGTACGTCAGCTTTTCAGGGGGACAACAAACGCGAGAAAAGATGTGGCAAATGATGTGGCAAGATTTTCTTCACGTTGAATTCAAATCCATTCTTAAAAATCATGAAAGCAAAGCTTAGAAATAACATTTTTAAATACAAGCACTCTGAGAAAATAAAGTATTGCCGAAGGTGTTTTATGTAAACTACCCACCGTTCGCCGTTCAAGGCGGCAGGTATCAGTAATGGCAACAAATGCAGCTTCTGCCATACAGAATTTGAAAGTGTGCGTCATCTGATATTAAGTTGCTAGCTTCTTTTGAGGGACGGCTAATACACAGCCAGACATGATGGAGTATGAAGTACTTCCACTGGACCATCTGTAAATAAATTAACATCCCGTGTAGCATCAACATATACCTGGAAGAACAGTTGGAAATGACTTAGATACGATGCATTACGACCATGTAATCCCTAGAGCCATAAACCTTGAACATGCTGCTGTGAAACCTGATCGAGCTATATATAGAGAGTGGCAACTAGGTTGAAGTGAGTGGCCCTAAGGATGTAGGTCTGTACAGAGCTGAAATGGAGAAACAGACCGAGTATCAAGGTCTCATGTATGATATGAAAAGAAACTGGAATCTTAGGGACATAACAATCATACCAGTTATCATAGGTGCTACAAGATCTAACTAATATTCCTGATGGACCAAGTGCAAAAAGTGCAAATAAGATCCAGACAATTACACTTAAGGGAACAGCGAGGGCCCTAAAAAGAGCTCTCGATTGGTATAATAAAAAGCAGGAAATGTTGGCAGCTGGTTTGGCTGCCCCATACCAAGCGTAATAATCTTCCAAGAAAGAAAATAAAAAATAAAAAAGAATTTGTTCAATATATACTGTAGCGAACGTGAATACTTACTAGAGTGAAATTGAATGCCTACTGGATAAAACCTCAATGCGTTATGAATAAAATTGAAATCAACCTTAGACACTATCTTCGACCGTCAAATGTTTCTCTATACAGAGACTATGGAAACTTGGCATGTAAATACTTTTGTCCTCAAGAAAACATTTACTAAATATAAACATAGCATAATATTCAAAGTCTGAATAATAGCCCTCTCTATTACTATCGCACCCTGGCTCGGAGGAGGTATGGTGTACCTTTGGCAAAGGATCTTACCTCAAGCAGGTAGGGAAATCTGGCATAGGGAAATATTTCTCTGTAAGTTATTCTTGATTAAATATCCTTCTTGTGTAGACACAAAGAAAACATATGCACCTTTGTTTAAAATGTTTAATTTTTATGGGGCAATTCTAGTTTCTGACTGGTGTATAGCAGAACGTGAATTAATTGGATTCGTCAGTTTCTAGGGGCAGCGTTTATAAATATAAGCTCTCAACTGTAATGGACTATAGTCCAATTACTCGTGGTGGGCCTGATTCTTCTAGCGGCTTCAGAAGCTTGAGGACTGGATAGATTACTCGTCCTTGACATTCAGCATGAAAAGTTCGAGACAGGGAACAGGCCCAGGACTTGTCGGACTGAAGTACACCGCCTGGGTTTTACTCAGGAGGTTCACCTACCCAGACCTTGAAGCCCGGCTTTCGGGTGGGACAAGTTTATTGCTTGTTGCCTGAGCCGCCCTGACCATGGGATGCCGTCTGAGGTACTGAGGCTTTTTTTTAAGTGCAAGAGTGTCTCTCCTTAAGGCAGCTTGTTTAGATCCCATTTACTGACCTTGTATCACAAATTGCTGACGAGGGCAACACTCTAATAACTACTCCCATTATCAGTCAAAAATATTGCAATATCGTTAATCAGCTACGACGAACAACCAACCTTTTGAATGGTTTGCAGTACAATTTTTTACCTTATTTTGGCTTCTGTCTTTCTTTAACAAGTCTATAACAGAAACATATTTCATGAAAACAGTTTAAACTAGGTGATATGCCATTCATTATAATGATGCAATCTCTACGAACCTAGAAAACAGATTTATTAAACCCGGTACCGTCATATAGAAGAAGAATTGAGAAAGTATCGTAGTTGGTTAAACAGAACTTAGAAAGAAACGACAAGGCCTTAAAAAATTGAATCTTGGGAAGACCGTCACTACTTTGACAAACAGACTCATGAAAAAAGAATTTCCAAAACTATATTACAAATATACCCCGTGTCCAAGTGTCAGAGAGATACAAACAGTTGCCCTCAAAGGGCGATTAGAATGTTAAAGAAAGATATAGGAAAATCTTTGTCCAGATGAAACATAAATGTAATAAATTTAAAAAAAAAACATCTATTGGGGTTTTTACAGTTCTACACTGGCTACGTTAGTCTGTATACGCTGTTAAAAATTACTTTGCATTGATTTACAATATTTCAGTTTGAAATATTATTTCAGGATACTCTAAGTTTGTCCTTCGTACGTCGTTGTGTCGCGCTTAATTTGGGAATAATATTTGCATTGCCAAAACACAGATGGAATAGACGCATGTTTATTTATGAGTCATATTCTAGTTTGATCAAATGTTTGCTTCTTCGATCAGATTTTAATCAAACGTAAATCCTGTAAACTAAATTAATCATATTTTATTTTTGTCTAAATCTGACCTGGCCTTAAGAAATTTCGTGTTTATTTGATTGCAGCCCTGGCAATAGTATAAATTCTGGTAGTCGACATTTTTTTATCAGAAAAATTAAAAAAATAAATGCTTTCTTTCCTATAAATTATGTATATACATGTGTGCCTGTGTGTATATATATGCATATCTATAGTCCTATAAATTCGTTTTTTCTTGTGTGTATTGATATTCATATTAAAAAAACCCTCTTTTCTATTTATTTAAAAAGAAAATACAATGTTCTTATATATGGGTCTTAGAATTGCATTCACTAGCAAAAGATCTAGCAGATTTACATATTCTTTTAAACATCCATTTTAATAAACTCCCTATTATTTTTTTCGGTTTTCTTATGGGATAATCATCTTTAGTCAATTATTACGTGTAATTATATTCATGCAGATATCCTACATGATTCATACTTGCATAATATTTGCGTAAAAAGTGTTCAGTCAGCACAAAATTGTTTTCATATATATTTATCTATGCGTATATATTTTTGTTTAATCTATAAAAGTGAACGTGTCTGTGTGTCTGTCTGTGTACAGTTTCCAACGCGATAACTCTGTCAATTTTCAGTCTATAGACTCGAAATTTGATATACCGGGTATTGAGATTTGGGAAATTTGTTGTAATCCGGTTTCAGCCAGTAATTTTACTATTAATAGCTAAAAGTTCAACAATTTGATCTTTGAGAACGCTACCAAACTCCTGCGACAATTTTGGTTCTAAACACTTTTAATTTTGGATATAGATTATTTGGACATGGATCTAACTTAATAACTTGATTTGAGCCCAAAACAATAAATGTTCAGGGTTCATAATAGGGGTCAAACTTAAAAAAAAAATGACCGTTTTTTTTGTTCAACATACACCTGCAAACGCCCGCACAATGCCTGGCTGAAATGCTAGTATATCTATAAAAGTGAACGTGTCCGTGTATATGTATGTCTGTGTATCTGTGTGTCTGTGTGTGTGTGTACATTTACTTACGCAATAACTCTGTCAATTTTAAGACTACAGACGCGAAATTTGATATACAGGGTACTAAGATTTAAGGAAATCGATTGGATCGGGTTTCGGCCAGAAATTTTGCGATTAAGGGGTCAAAGTTCAACGATTTGCCCTTTGAGAACTCTACCCAACTTCGCAGATAATTTTGGGTCCAAACACTATAACTTTATTTCGGCCCAAAACAATAAATGTTAAGGGTCATAATAGGGGTCAAAGTTTTAATTTTTTTTTGCTCAACATACACCTCCAAATTCCCGGGCAACGCCGGGAACCCATGCTAGTTTATCTATAAAAGCGAACGTGACTGTGTGTCTGTGTTTCTGTCTGTCTGTGTGTCTGTCTGTTTACATTTCCGTACGAATAACTCTGTCAATATTTAGTCTACAGACTCGAATTGAGATATACAGGGTACTGAGATTTGGGAAAATCTACGTGATTGATTTTCGGCCAGAAATTTGGCTGTTAAGGGGTCCAAGTTGAACGATTTGACCTTTGAGAAATATACCTAACTCTGCAGACAATTTGGCGTCTAAACACTTGTTAAGGAGTCATAATAGGGGTCAAATTAAAAAAAAATTTTTGCTCAATATACACCTCCAAAAAACGCCTGACACCCATGCTAGTATATATATATATATATATATATATATATATATATATATATATATATATATATATATATATATATATATATATATATGTAATGATTTCATATAATTACTATTCTTCTATAACTACAGACACTAGTGTTTCATACTTAAAAAGAATCATTGTAGAATGCAATTTTTTGACGATCGCAAAGCTAAATTTGCTTAGCATTTAGCTCTGGGCCATAATGGATTGATATCGAATGAATAGTATTACTAATTAATAAACGCTCAATACGGAGGTAGACATACGTTCGAACGAGGGAAGTCGCAAACGTAATATATATATATATATATATATATATATATATATATATATATATATAGTAAGTTATAAAATGCATATGGCGATTAAGCTACACTGAACATTCCGCGTTTAATCCACTCTAGGATTCTTCAGGCTTATGCGCGAATTCTGTGGTTGTTTGTCGTTTAGTTAGCAAATCAGCTTTCTGGTATCCACCGCGACCTTCCTCTCAGCCAATGAGAATGCATTTATCGGACAAATGCCTATTTGACCTCTGGTTGACCTGCTCCTTTGTGTGTGCTCTATTTAGCCTGGATATATTTTGCTTCTTGATCTGTTTTAAATCTAGGGTGGTGTTTTTTTTATATATTAATTTTATGTGAGTAAATTAAGTAGTTATATATATATATTTATATATATATATATATATATATATATATATATATATATATATATATATATATATATATATATAGGGACGTACAAAGGAAACGGATACTTTTAGAACGCTCCTTGCTCTCCTTGAGTAACGGAGAGGGAGTAAGGAAGGATGTTTTTAAGTCTGCTTAAGATGCCATTTGTAGAGTTTGGTTTTCCTTACAAAAATAAGTTTCCCGTGACTAGCCCTGTATGCATTTAATGGGAGGTTATTCTTTCCCAGATGTTTAGCAATGAATGAAATTTAACGAGATTAATACAAGAGTGTTCAATACTTAAAAGAGCAGGCTATACTGCTTATTTGTTTTTACATTTACATAGTATGTTGCTACACAATCATGAGCAAGTTTCGGGAAGTGTGGAACCAGTAACTAGAGACCTCTCTAGGTGATGCAGGCATACGAAAGCGAATGCGCCATTTCTGTAAATATTACTTTCGTATAAGCTGTATCGCCGGAAGTCTTGTCTCGGCACTACTAACTAGCTAACAGACACATGCCTTAGATTGTGTTGCAACATATTACTGCTTATGCAAAAGCTAAAAAAGAGTGTATATATATATATCTGTGTGTGTGTAGTAAAATATTAATAATTGTAAATTATGAATCAGTTTCCAAAGAAAAGACAAACAAAATCAACTTGAATATACGATCGTTTTTTAAACGATATTCATTTTATTAAAATTGACAATAATTACTGACAGTAATTGACAAAGATTAGTCATCGAATATAATCTCCTCATCAGGAAAAAATATAATATGTGGGGAGAAGTTAAAGACACTAAGATAACACTAAATTTTTTGTAGTAAGTAAGGCGGATATTCCTTATTGAGTTTCATCAGAAAACTTCTTGTAAGTTCAGTCAGAATATCTTTGGGCATGCTTCTGTATTTTGCCAGTTTTATTTTGGTGTCTTAACCCCCCCCCCGTCCCTATTTTTTCTGATCAGGAATTTATATACGAAGACAAAACATTTGTAAATTATTGTCAATAATTATTATCAATAATTTGGACAATTTAATAAAATGAATATCGTTTCTGAAACGATCGTACATTAAAGTTAATTTAGTTTATCTTTCCTTTCTTTCTCTTTCTCTCTCACTCTCTCTTAATGTCTTTAGAAGGAGATAAAAAAGCGAGAGAGACATAGATAGAAAAATGGAAACGAAGCGAAATAAACAGACTGAGAGAGTGAAAGAGAGAGATACAGAGAGATAAAATCATCGTATCGGCAGTTAGAGAGAGAAAATATACATTTGCTTTTTTATTTAAATTACATCTTTTTTCTTACGACTATATGTAAAATTATTGAAAACAAGTATTGCAGTTAATACAAAAAAATATAATAAATGTTAAATAAACGAAAGAGAGAAAGAGAGAGAGAAAGAAAGATTACCGTATCAAAGAGCGAGAGAGAGAGTGAGAGAGAGGGAGAGAGAGAGACTCGGAGAGAGGTACATAAAAACGGTTAATTTTTACGCAGTGACCCAGCGTCGTTTAACCTCCCCAAAATATTAAGATTTACTTTTTGTGCCTCGCCTTTATGAAAAAAGATATTTGGATGATGACGTGAAATTTTTTTTCTAAAATGGGGGATCAATTTCCTATATAAACTTATTGTAAAATGCGCACCCACATTTTGGCCACCGTGCGTTCAACGACAGATGTCACCCCTACTATTTTTGAAAGTATGTTAATTGGGGGGGGGGGAGCAAAACATGACAATTTTTTTCTTTATTTATTTGCGATGGGGGAGGGGAAAGGATAAATTTAATTACTTCTTTTTTTTTGCGGAAGGGAGTCCGGGATTAATTTTTTTCTTTTAATGAGACCATTTTGTACTTTCACCTAACAATTTCATAAACAAAACTACAGCAAAATATTAGAAATTAAATTGGTGGAGGGGGGCGGATTAGGGATTATATTGGACACATTAAATTACGAAATATTTAATTTAACTTTTTTAAAAATTAATTTTGGGTATATGTAGCCTGGTAGACCAACCCACACCCCACCTTTAAAGAATTGTTTTCATGACGAGTTGAGTGTGTCTATTCCGAAAGCCGTTCGTAACATTAGGAGATTGGGGTTGAGTTTTTAGGAGTAGCAGCAACAACAGCAACAATAACAACAACAACAACAACAAACAAACAACGGTACTAGAATTTTTATTGAGGAAGGGCTGCTTTCACCGGGCGACGCCGGTAAGCGGGTCCTGCTAGTAATATATATCATCTCTGTAAAAATAACATTTTGTAAAAAAAACGTTTTTAGTAAATAAATATGACATTTATTTAAGTGAAGTGAAAAGTTAAAAAAGAAAGACTACTACAGATATTGCACTTGCATCCTAGCCCAAAGACCTGACCCTACCTTGTCTAGTTGACTGTTTCGTACGCTAGCCATTGGTTTATCAGTAAGAAAAATGGTAGTTGTGTTTGTAGTTAGATGTTTTTATAACCATGTGTATATGAATTAAAAGTATTTATGCAGAGTACGAAACGTGCTGCACTAATAGAATCTTCAAGTTAAATTCAATTTTTACATTATCTTTGTTTATAATTAAATTTCGAAATTGTTTGCTGAAAGTAAAAAAAAAAAAATAATAATACGACTTTCCGTTTTAAAGAATGAATTTCTAAATAATAATGTTATTATTCCACCACTGCTCGTATTCTGCACGTAAAATAACAAAATTGATGAACACAAACAGTGGATTAAGAAAGTGCATCGAAGATGAGATTTATCGAAGTGTTGTTGAAAAGGAACTCTGTCAATTGCATTTGTACCCCAAATCGCAGTTGACTATTTATACATCTATTCTGTAAACATAAAACATTATATCGTTATTCATGGAGGACGACTAACAATTCTCATCTTACGAAAATATCAATTGCTTAAGTCGCGCTGTTTCTTCACAGACTTAAAGAAAATGAATATTTTGCACATTGTTACTCGGAAGCACCGAATATATAAGTACCTTTTAAACAGAGTGCATGAACATTTTTGCACGATGTCCATTGAGAAAAAGACTGCCTCTTATTACAGCCGTGCAAGAAAGTGTTACTTAAGCGTCTATCATGATGTTTTATGGCGCCACCAAATGGGAAGGATTTAGCTTAATTAATATTGCGACCTCCTCCAGCAATGCATCTATACAATTATCTCAATTATGAAGGCAAATGCCATTAATCATTCACAGCACACAAGATGTTGAAATTATCTCACTTTAGATATTAATGTTTGCCGACGGTAAATGTACCGAGGCATACGTAGGTACGCATTAAATAACTTCAATATAATGTAACACACCCGCGCACACAAATGCCTATCGCCTAGACAGTCGAATTTCCCTACTGCTCAAGGGCGTTGCTAGTCTAACCGCACTGAAAACCTGTGATACAGCGAACCAGTCTGTTTGCGACGACTACAATGTCCATCTATATTTTAAGTTGAACATATAAGGGGCCGGAATAACAAACTGCATTAGCGTATAATACAATATGTTTGAAGCTTAGGACTTGGAACATGCTTGATCATTATAATTTCACATACCCATCTTAGCAGCAACTAAATAGCATAATGGGTAGAAGCGCTGACATTAGCCTAAGCTGTCGAGTCTTAGTCCTGACTAAAAAGTGTAGCTAATCTAGCAGTACTAAAAATATGTGATACTAAGAAGTAGCATATATATATATATATATATATATATATATATGTATATATATACACACACACACACACACACATATATATATATATATATATATATATATATATATATATATATTGTGTATATTTAGGCAGCATTTTCTCATTTAGACCAATATTAGTGAATAGCACGGAATTATTGTAAAACAGAATAGTTCCGTGCTATTCAATAATATTTGTCTAAATATATATATATATATATATATATATATATATATATATATATATATATATATATATATGTGTGTGTGTGTGTGTGTGTGTGTGTGTGTGTTATCAGATATTATGTTAACCCCTTTTAAGAAACTCGTTTTTAATGGTTGACCACTTTAGAGTTGAAATAAAATTTGTCAATTTGGCTCGCATGGACACATCATAATATAATAATTTACATTTGCAAAATTATATAATGAGATAGACGTTAAACATTTTTAAAAATGTTTTAATATCAAGAATATTTCTCGCAGTTAACGATGCCCGAGTTGATTGATTCCTTGCTAAAGCAGTCAAAGATCGCTTCGTTGTCGGGTTCCGAGTTCTCAGCTGTCGTAATAGAGCCACCTGCACTGATGATTGCCGAAAGGATGAAACACTAATGTCAGTAGGTATTTATTAATCATTAAAGTAAAATAATTATATATATATTTAGTCATCGACATACAGTCCTGTTTCGTTGTATCACAACTCATCAATGCCGCTAGACTAGCACCTCTCCCAAACCGAGGATTTCTACCGATCGACCCACGAGAGCGGCGCCCGTAGATAATATCGCCAACTGTCTATTTAAACATGTGTGAATATATTGTTTTTAAAATACCCTAATTACCGTGGGATCCCGATTTGGAATCTCGCTAGATTGAGCCACTCTGATGAGTTGTAGACGACGAAACAAGTGTCAGTGGGTAATTATATTTAAAAAACAATATATATATATATATATATATATATATATATATATATATATATATATATATATATATATGTATGTATACCGTTACCGATGAAGGGGTATTAAATTGGTAAAAATGGTGAATTATTCCCAACTCGAATTTAGTTTTAAAAAACCTTTTCGCAAATAATGTAATTCATTCAAAGCGCATCGCAAAAAAACAAAAACAAATAACAACTCTCTCCCCCTCTCTCTCTCTCTCTCTCTCTCTCTCTCTCACAATATATATATATATATATATATATATATATATATATATATATATATATATATATATAAATATATTAAGGGGATTAAAACAACAGTCTAAAGAGCGGAGTGTATTTTAATAAATTATCGAGCTTATATATATATATATATATATATATATATATATATATATATATATATATATATATATATATATATATATATGTATGTGAGAATAAATTGCAATCTGGGATCAAAAAATTCTAAAAATATGCGTATATATATGCATTTATATATATATATGTACGAATATATATATATATATATATGTATATATATGTACGAATATGTATATATATATATATTAAAGGGATTAGAACAACAGTCTAAAGAGCAGAGTGTATTTTAATAAATTATCGAGCTTATATATATATATATATATATATATATATGTGTGTGTGTTTGTGTGTGTGTGTGTGTGTGTGTGTGTATGGGAGTATTAATTGCAATCTGGAATCAAACAATTCTTAAAATTTCCGTATCGGAAGAAGAGTGTGCCTACTTTCCAAGGCCAAAAACAGCTTTTTAGTTTTAATCGTTTTATTAATACCAAGGTACATTGACACAAATTTATTAATTTAAAAAATTGAGTTTAACACGAAACATATATCATGTGTATTTATACGGTCGGAAAATTATATAACACATTACATACGTTTTCTTTAAAATATATTGACACTCATTTCATTTATATTAATTTTCTAAACATAACAAACACAATAGGCATCGGAAATTGTATCAATATTGAAAGTTAGACCAGAAATGGTAAATATATATATATATGTATATATATATATATATATATATATATATATATATATATATATATATATATTCTTTAACCTATAAACACTAGTTCACCCTTTCGAGACTTATCAGTGCGAATTATTGAACATTATTTTGACACTCTGCACTGATACTTCTCGAAAAAGTACACACTAGTGTCTGTAGGTATTAAAAATAATCATAGTAATAATTATATATATATATATGTATGTGTGTGTGCATATATATATATATATATATATATATATATATACATATACATATGGCATGGAAAGACATTCAAATCTTCCTCAAAGATATATATATATATATATGTATATATATATATATATACATATAAGAAAAATTAGCTAATAAAACATGTTAAAAACACTTTGCAAAAGAGTTAAAAACATATTTAATTTGAAAAGGAAACACGTAATAAGTGGATAGTCCTTTATCCGCGAAGTGTCGAGAAAATACTTTCCTTCTCATCAGAGGGTAGGAAATTAGTTAAATCCGAGCTCGAATTTTGTATACAAAAGTATTTAGTGAAACTGCAAGTAAATCAAAGATCTTACTTGATAGCAAAAAGTGAAGCAGAGAAAATAGGGTGAAGAGAAAGGTTATTTCACGTGAATTGATAATCTGGTGAAAGGTAAAGTATCCAATGACGGTAAAATCCAAAAAAATGTAAATCCAAGAAAGTGAGTAAAATTTCCATTCGCACAAGTAAAACCAAGGAAATCGCATCATATATATATATAAAATTATATATATATAATTATTATTATATATATATATAAAATTATTACTATAATTATTTTTTAATACCTACAGACATTAGTATTCCATTTTTCTAGAATTATTTCTTCAGGGTATCACATTTATCGCCGATATTTCCAACTGGTTATTCCCGAAAGGAAACACTAGTATATATAGGTCAAAGAAAAATAGTTATAATTAATATTATATATATATATATATATATATATATATATATATATATATATATATATATAGGAAGAAATTAGAATCTTAGGATTAACTTCATAATAATAAAAGCAATCGGGTTAATCAACTTACGCCTGGCAAGTTCACATTTTTTTTCAATTTTGATACTTTAGCAGCTATTTTGCGTACTAAAACTAAAGTTATATTTGTTCCACATGTAGTAATTTCTACGTTTAATGTCTGCAGACATAAAATTGGCAGATTAATGTGGTATTAACCTTTCGTCAAACAGCGGTACAAGCTCTCTCTTGTTCTCTCTGTTTATATATATATATATATATATATATATATATATATATATATGTATATATATATATATATGTATATGTATATTTATATATGTACATGTATACATATGCTTGGGTTTATACACATGTATACATATGCATATTAATAGAAATAATAGTAAAAATTAAAATGTCTATATAAATAAAAATAAAGATAAACACTATCATTACAGACATATACATCTTTATATTTTTATCAATCTCTCTCTCTCTCTCTATCTCTCTATATATATATATATATATACATATATATATATATATATATATATATATATATATATGTATATGTGCGTGTGTTTGTGTCCGCGTTTTCGTGTATGTTAATTCGCGTTTCTGATTGTGTGTGTACACGATCGTCGTACCAAAGAAATACTAACCTTTTTTAAACTAAAAAAATTGACGGGTTACGAAAACGAAAAAAGGGGTTCATATAAAACGGGTTACCTTTTGTGCCCCAGATTTTATTTCATAGTCGTCACCATTCTAAATGCATTTTAACCAGGAATGTATAACACTTCTACCCACAAAAAGAATTTTAACAAATTTTCGAATCATTTATGATACAAATATCCGATGTTTCTTATGGTCACAATGGGCATTTTATTTTATTCGTACAGCTTCTGTTATCGTAGTTCTGAAATTGTTTGGATTTAAAATTAAGAATTTATTATGGGACTCCCCACGTATGCTACTGAGCATGAAAAAGAGGTATATAGTTTCAGAACAGATACCGCACTTATAAAATTTTATTTATTTTGGAATATTGTACAATCCATAAAAATCAACTAGGTTCAAGGCGATTCAAATGTAAGGAAACGTGTCTCTTTCATCTTTGTCACTTTACTACAGAATTCGTTGTGCGATTCAAAGTTAGATTGTTAATCACCGTAATACAACGTTTACTCTAGAGGTCGTCTTAGTTACTATTCCCAAATCGATTTTTTATACTAAATATATACATAGATAATAGTATTTATTTACAGTTTATATCATTCTTATTAATGTTGGGTGTAAAAAAGGAAAGGTAAAAACAAGGGTTAGTTATATCCTCCGAAGCATTTCTAAAAATAAATCGTCCACAGTTTTCAGGCTTGTTTGGAACAGAAACAGCCTTCCAAAATGAATGTAAATTGGAGAGTCCAAGGACGGAGGGGAGAAAAGAAAAATAATTGGGAGTAAGAATCTTTGAGGTGTTCTGCTGGCCGGAGAGCAGCACGTTTACTTAGCTAGCTTAAAGAGTTAGACCTTACCTTAGAGGCTGGTGCTCGAGAGGACTAGCAACCGCGTGGGCTATGCTCAATCAGAGTGCAAGTATGAATGCTTGAGTCATCTGTTTTCACACAAGTTTGCTACTTTTATCTTTATAAATCTTTCCAAAATCTTGATGGGCAATTTTTTCCTATTTTATCTGATCTGGACCTTCAATTGGTACTTGAAAAACGTAATCAGATCCTTATCATATGAACTTAAGCACCTTGGTTCTAATTCATTTGCGACGTCCATACAACTGTGCATGCTATGTCCGGAATAGCGAGACACAAGTTGCCTCTTCCTATTCCACAGTGGTCGACGTGGTAGATTGCGTAGAATATGCCCAGCAGACGAAGATGATCGGGGTTGATACGTACCGTAACCAAATTAATATACTTCCAATACCGCCGGAAGAAGAACACATGTTCCAGCGTTTCTTCTGCTAGAGTTTCACATCGGGGACACCCGAACGAATCCACTAATCCGAAATTGTATTTTATGGCATTGAGAGACAAAACATTGCGGAACAATTTATATTGGAGACTTTGTATTGTCATGACCGAAAACTGTTGTGGTGAAATTAAGGCCAAACAGTACCGGCTCTTTCTTTCTCTTGTATCTCCTGACTTCGTGGAAAGTGTGTAATGCTCCACTATCAACAGCTACCCTGCTATATCACTCTGCGCAGGCTATGTAGTTTTACTAGTTAGGAACAGCCACTCCCGAGTTGAATTGTACACTTATTCCACGTGGTACATATTAACACCAGAGGACACACTTATCTGCGGAGTCGGATACTTGCCGATAAAGATAAGGAAGACGCTAAATGACGCTGGAGTTTATTTAGAACATAAGCAACCACTCGTTGTCTTTTGAGCTCCTAGTATCAATTAGCATCTTGTCTTGAGCGATGTTCATAAAATTTATTGCAAATGTATACTAAAATAAAAATAATACAATTATTACAAGATGTTTTCAATAACTCCCCATACGTTTTTCGTATCAGTACTTTTATTTATAGTACATACCTGAAACGCTTGTCCCCTTAGAAGTAATATCGCAATGCACTTCTTGCAGGGTTCCAACAACTTCTCGAAGTCCTAATGAAGTCCGTTTGTGTTAGTATGTCAATGACCCTCGTCACAGACTCTTTCATCGCCTCAGTTTTCTTATAACGACAGCCCGTTAGGTTTTCTTTGAGCTTAACGAATTATCATAGGAAACAATGTCTCAACTATAAGGAAGGTAAGCAACTGCCTTGATGCTCATGACAACATCTTGCTTTGAGATCTTCGCTGAGCACCCTATAGAAAAAACTTCACGCAAATATATTAATTTATTTTTATTTCGGACTATTATTCTCATCTTTATTAGTTGTTGTTTTTCATCTTTTATTGGTTTGTATATTCACAACGTTTCGGCCAATTATCTCTCTGGCCTTCGTCAGGTGGTAACTGCGACGGAAAGGAACTTTGAATCTCCTAACTTCATTCTCAGCCATCACTGCCATCCGTAGTTGTTGTCGTCTCACCACATTTTTGGCCAAGAAAACCTCTGGCACGCTTTGGGTGGGATTGAAACCGCTATCTTCAGATAATGTTCATCTGGAACTGTAGAGATTCAGCGTCTCTATCAACTGCGCCATGGGCCCCAAAGGGCGATCAAGGTTGGATTCTTTGATTTTATAAATCCACGTTTATTTATTATCTGATCTTCCATAGTCGGGTCCGTACCGATTGGTATATATATTATTCCTTAATTGAAATATAAAAAAAATTAATTCCAATTAAGGAATAATATATATACCATTCGCGCAAATATCTGGCATATGTAGTTTCTCGTTTCTGCGTGTAAAGTTCATAGACAGACATCAAACTGTGCACTTATCTCTTTAGACAATCGGCGGTCCTTGCCCATAAAATTCTTTTATTGGCCGAATCAGTTCTAATAATTTTACTTTCTTACTCTTCTAACACCTCTCAGCATCCCTCATGGGATCAATTTCTTATTTTAATCCCTTATTTCACTCCAAAACTGATGTTCGATTCGTGTAAGATAGGCAAAAAGCAATTTAAAGCTTTCCATACGATTTTGTGTCATATACCAAGTTAAAGAATATAATGTTATTGTATATTGTTCATTATAAAGTGTCCTCACTTCCAGATTGCTTGTAATTAACCAGCTGTTACAACCAGACTTTAGTAGGCTGTATTTCAATTCATGTAGATGTTCATTTGAGCCTTAAATAATGAAAATTGGTCAGTTATCTCATAAGATATATAGCAATATATAGTAAATGTTCATGAGCTTAAGACAATATCAAATGCTTGTATAAAACACCTGGAAGTTTATTTGAACGCATTTCGTGTTTCACTAGTAATATTTTACATAACAATGTTTTTATGATTTGCTATTTAAAACAATTAATTGCGAATTAATGGAATAAAAGAGACGTATTAAAACTACATTTATAAAGTATATGCTTAAATGCAAATAGAAAATGTGATATTTTTATATTTAAAAAAAAGGGCATATGGAAGAAATCCATATATGTTTTCTTTTGTATTGATTGTTCAGCTATCTAATCATATGGACATATGATGAGGAAATGGAATCTTTTTTCTTGCACCTGTTGCCGTCATAAATGTAGAAATATAGAAAGTACAGCTTTTAAAAATAGCGGTTTTATTAAATGTCACCTTTCGTTTAAACAGGAAATTTAGAGATATTTACTTTTGTATCGTCGCAGGTGTTTTTAAGGAAATTGACAAGAATGTCTTCGCATTTTTCTAAGCGGACAATCATTCGCTAAATTGCCATGACATACTCAGTATTGCAGTGGTTCAATTTGAAGGGCTATTGGGTTTAACAATATTTCAACATTGAGATGAGAAAAGAGACATCTTCATACTTTAATTTGCTATTATCATTACATTCGTCATTTGTTAGAGTCTTTAATATGGTTAAAGTTATTCGATTTTATACTAGTAATTATTTATTTTTATTTGATTTCATTATAATAAGTCATATAAAAATATGAAAAATGAATATAATTAAACGAAACGTGAAAATGCAGGTTGATATTTGTCTGCAACATATTGTGATGGCAAGAGGTATTAAACAATAAACACTTAAGTTAATTCAATATTAATTAGCTAGCGGGACCTGCGCAAATTCCACAGAGAACTCATTCATATGTAATGTATTGATATGGTACCTTGTAGATGTTCAGAAAAAATAGAAACGTTCACATATTATTGTAGCTCTTCTTCTGCAAAAGTATTTATAAAAGCTATCAGGGACGCCCGGCCTTGCCCGATCTTAAAGTACGCTTGATATGATATTTTAATTCTTTCAGATTTCGGATGCTTAATTATAGAGAAACTGTTCTATTTGCTTTTATACATTATAAAATTGCGATCACAAAAATTAAAATGTATATATTTATGTGTATTCTGTGCATACCCTTGAATCTAAACCGAAACTTATACACACACACACACGCACACACACACACACGCATATATATATATATATATATATATATATATATATGGTGACTGCCAGTTCTTTACAGAAGACGGCCAACCCTCACGATACGATGGCGTGTGAGTGAGTCTGCATATGATTCCACATAGCCCCACCCGGCCTGCACAGTTTGCCGCATATTCTGCAGGATAACCTTGTTGGTGACCGCCCCCTCGCTCCCGTGCTCCCAGTTCATGTCCCGCGTGCGTAGTTCCATGACTCTTGAGGCCTGCCTTTGACAAGCACACCCTGCCGCATATCCCGCACGAGTACGCGGGGTCGAGATCAAAGTCCTCTGTATCCTCTCGCTTTCGTAATGCTCGCTTTATAGTGGCGTGCTCAACTCTCAAAACCTCAAAATTCTCACATCCCGCGCAGACGTAGAGCCTCCAACTTTCCCGGTCTTCAGCTATCTGTTCCCACCTTGTTATTTCTATGCCAAGTGCCCGCAGGTTTCCCTTAACTACATCTTTGTACCTTTTCCGAGGTTTGTGATTGGGTCGTTTGCCACATTCAAGCTCCCCATAGAACAATTGCTTAGGTATCCTATAATCCTCCATTATCACTACACGACCAGCCCATCGAGTCTGGTTTCGAAAGACTCGAGCCTCTATGCTGAATGTGCTCGCTTTCTTGAGCACCTCTTCATCGGACAAGAGAGCTTGTTTGGTGACATTAAATATCCTGCGTAGGCATGTCTGGCGAAATCTTTCCAGAGCCTTGATATGACAGCGATATGTCGTCCATGTTTCCGAGGTATATAGGAGGACAGGTAGTACACAAGTCTCGTATACCTTTATCTTTGTTTTGAAGGTCAGGGCTCTGTCTGCCCACACTCGTTTTTCGAGATTTGTAGCCTTTAGCCTGGAGAAAACCAAGGTAATGTTCACCCCAGCTGCAGACAGCCGCTACGAGGAACCGGTTATCTGTGTAAATGGAACGAAACTGGGCACCGTTTATGACTTTGTATATCTTGGCAGTAGTATATCGAGCGACGGAACCCTCGATAAGGAAATCATATATATATATATATATATATATATATATATATATATATATGCCTTAAGTTCCTTCAGCTTAAATAGAAAGCGAACCCAAAAATTATGAACCATTATTGATAAAATTATATATAAAAATAGATTACTGGATTGGCATCAGCTGTAATCGAAACCGCAACTTTAAAGTGTTGCCATTAATGGTAGTGTCATAGTGGTGATGTCTCGAATGATCTAAAATGTGATTGGAAAAGATATGAGTATTAGGAAGAAAATTGGACGCAAAATGCAACCCTGAGAGACGTCAGCGTTAATACTGTAACAGGATGGGGGTGTTTTCAACAATCCTGCCTCAGGGAAACACTGAATATAACTAAGCCGTCATCACTCTCTTAAAGTAGGGGTCCATCCTGTCCCCGCAAATACGCTCTTATCTCCGTCTAGTGATGAATTTTTAAAAATGTACCGAGACACTTGTTATTCTAACTACTGCTTTTATGCTCTAAGTCTGTGTGGCAATACCTTTAATGGATTTTTGGTCTGTTCGTCGTCAGCCGCTGTGGTTGCCTTCACGTACTCGCTCTTGTCAATGGCTGCTATATCGGTTCTTTCTATTTAGTATATGTTGGTACAGTCAATAAATGTGTTTTCACATCAAAGCAATTCAATAATCAATGATAACTCAGTGATTATTTTCTTATAAACGAGAATAATTATTCACAAGACATTTCAGGGTTGACTTTGTTTAAAGTATGTGTAATTGCTCGTGTTCTCCACGGTTTCAAGCCGCAGGATTTTTTCAACTTGGATTGTTTCAGATGGTTTCTCTGTAAAAGTTGGAAGAACTTTTCCACTTCGTTTTTATAGGGAATCTGCTTTTGGGATAATGCCTCAAAGCGATGCGTACAATCACACGATCGGCGGCCAGGTCCTTATTCTACCAAAAACAAAGGATTTCATTAATTTTTTGTTTACCCTTCCCTCGAGACCAGAATTATATTTTTTGCTTTGTCATTTTGAGATTATCCCTCTGAGCTCTTTTTATTCTTTCTCTGTCTTAAACCTATTTTTCTCTTTCCTATCTTCTCCTTTGTTCTAAAGGAATATTAATATCATAGCAAACTTTCTTGTGATGTTTGCATCTGGCTTGATCTAATCCGTACCAAACATGTCAAGCCAAACCCCTTGACGCGAAATGTCAACTTTACTTCGTTGAGAAATTACGATTTTCTACGATATCGCAACAAAAAAAACATATTCTATCATTTCCCATAAATCTGAGCTTTCTTAAACCTCGCGTCAAACACCTTATGATCACGTAACTCTCATGAATATCAGCAAGATAATCTGGTTGTATTCGGGTGCATGAAAATAGTGCGAGCTTCGTATTTCTTTCGATCAACCAATAGTCTTATAAACATATCAGAGAGAAATGATGTAATAACCGAGAAGACATGTTCTGCTATACTGTAGCTTCCGATCTTGTAAAGTAATAGATAAAAAGGTTATTGTTATAGAGATAGAAAAAAACATCGGTTGCTTTTCGTATAATCATAGAAAAATAGAAGAACACAAAGCTGAGTAAAGTAAAGACATACGCATCTACCGTAGCTCAGAATGCCACACAATAGAAACGCTAACAATAATGAAAATCGATTATTAATATATGGAAAGTTTGTTGTTTTAAAAAGTACATCCAAACATAAACACGTTACATTTTCTCAGTCGAATTTTTCAAGCACTAACAGACTGACACTGAGACTAACACTGTATTTTTATGTGAGATGCATTAATATTCTTATATTATACTAGCAGGGGCGGTACTCGGCGTTGCCCAAGTGTTTGGAGGTGTGTGGGGGCGGGCGGGGATGGGAGTGTTAATGAAAACCTAAGAATAAGCGAAGTAAAAAGAAAACAGAAAAAAACGGGGGGGTGGGGGGTGGGTAATCAAAACATCGAAAACACACAAAAAATCTAACTTAAGGCAAACCAACGCTGTTAAATGTAAAAATCGAAAAAACAAAAAGAAAACAGAAAAAACGAACGTTAAAACTGCTTTAAAAAAGTCTGAAAATAACCCGCCCCCCAAAAAAAACACGTGAAAAATGGCTTTATTAAGCCTGTTTCCATATTAAAATTTAAAAAAAAATCGGTGGTCAGGCGGTTGTTATTGGATGTGTGTGGTCGGTCGGGGGTGGGGGTGTTAATTAAAACCTAAGAATAAGCGAAGTAAAAAAACAGAAACACGAACGTTAAGTGAAACATGGCTTAAATAACACTGCTTCAATATTAAAAATTAAAAAAAAAACATCTCACACTACGATTCGAACCCCAAATCTTTAGACAATGCCCCGACGTTCTAACCAACTGAGCTAATACGACACATATAAAATTATATCAGTTCTTCAAATATTTAAACTAAATTACGTCATGACATCGTCTGACGCATGCGTAGAACAGATCTCGTCATCAGAGGACGGTTTTTGTTGACCCCCCCCCCATAGAAAAGTGTTTATTTCAGGGTGAAAAATTTAACGTTTTTGGTTAATTTTTCGATATTTGTCGGGCGCGGAATGGGACTTTTATAGGAGACCTAACATGTGAATTTTTGTTCTCTCTGTCGAAAGTTTTTAGAAGACACACAAACATACACACACACACTCATAAATACATAATACATACATATATTTTCGCTTTTATATGTATATATTAGCAGGGAGACGCGACGAATATTTCACACTCCTATATTTTTATTGTCATCGATATTCCTGCAATCGCCCGGGAGGAAGCTGCACATTCTTCCATGCAGTAACTTAGTACCCGGGTGTTTGGGGGGTTAAAAAATTAACTATGAGGATCGAATCCGAACCGTTGAGGCAAAGTTGTAAATTAAAGTGTGAAAAAAAAGTGCGATGTTAATCATTGCCCCACCGCGAGATGCTTACGGAAACATGTTTTAATTTACTTAATTAGTTGGATTAACAGGTGCCCGTTTTAAATGAGGTCAAGTTTTGACTGCAGGATAGTATTCATTTACTGATGAACGCTTTCCCCCCCCCCCGAAGATTTTATAGGAAAAAGACTAACCCACATGCTGCAAGCGACAAATATTGAATATTTATCTTCCCGAAATCGAGCAAATTAAATAGACAGGCGAGCTTCGTTATTAAGTGTGAGATATTACGATTTGTATGTGATATAAAAAGTTTGCAAATGTTGTGAACCGAGTGACCGCTTCTCTGAAACAAGCCTTTTGTAGACACAGAAAAAGCGAACGAACAAACATACATACATTTTCGCTTTTATATTTATAGATTAGAGAAAAAATTATTTATTTTTAAAATTTATTATATTCCGCTTTTTACTGATGTATTCGTATGTAAACACACCGTTGTTTATCATTGTATAAAAGTCGTATCCCAACAGGAATTTACACCTGAATATCAGGTGGCTCATACTATCAATGTCATTGTGGCAGAACCTACGATTGTTATTACTGTTACTAAGAGGTATTGGTTTTCACGTCTTGATCTTGGGAAGACATTGTTATTCTCTTTTAGTTATAGGGAACGATCTTTTTTCAGCCACGTTTTAGTTCCTTCATCATCTATATATCCCTGTAATAGTTCATAGTGGACATAAATAATTATTACTTTCCAGATTTGCCAATTCTCCTTGTTCTTATTGATAAAAGTGATTTCTCCGACTCGTTTTCTATTCTTGTATAATTAGTAAAACAGACGTGTCTAATTTTTTTCTTTACAAGGTGGTCACAAGGGTTATTGCGTGTATAGTACATTAATATCGAGATGTGATAAAGTGTCTACTTAAGGGGGCGGTTCATCAGGAATTTGTGTATTTTAGACTTGAAGACATCCAAGTTGTAGTCAGGTGGGAAACAGGCAGACGGAACAGAGTTCCACAGGCGTGCACTTCTAAGAAAAAAAAAGCTTTGTTCATGGAAGCTTCGTTTTGGTTTTGGCACAGATAAAGAGTAAGGGTAATTTTTGACAATGGTTTCACCTAGACGGGTGTTTTTTCGCGAAAGATCGGCGAGGGGGGGCAGGGATTGGAGCTCAGACGAGCAATTGCCATGGAAGTAACGATAAAACAAAAACAGGCTCGCGACGTCTCTCCTATTGGAGAGAGGTTGCAGGGAAGAGAAAAGGGCATCCCCCACTAAGCGACGAAGCCTATTTTGTACTCTGTCAAAGCAGGATACTGTATTTTTAGCAGCTCTTGCCCAGATTTGGCAGTAGTATTTCATCCTTGGATGTACTTGACTTTTATATGGGTAGAGAATTGCATCAGCAGTGAGATATCTTCTGGGGCGGTAGAAGAATCCTACCATATTTCCAGCGACCTTGGCAATAGACTTGATGTACATGTTCTATTTCAGGTCAGGAGTATGGGTCAAGCCCAGTTTTGTGGAGAAAGTAGATCTATTGGTTATTGTTTCTTTGTGTTTGTATATCATTTAAAAGTTTGGATTTTGGTATGGCTCGGTATTGCTAATAAATCTCTGAGAGACCCACCTGCCCCTCACGGCAGAAAATTGATATAGTGTTTAACTTTCTTAAACTGTATTAACAAAATTTAATCAATTTAATTAGCTTATTTAATCACAACCCGGATCTACAGACACGTTCACAGAAACAAATATACAATTTACTTACCTTGATACGAGGGCTTAAACGGAGTTTGCAATGTAGGAATCATACAGTTTTTCTCAAAAATCGAAATAAAGGTTAGGTTAAATATAAAACTGTTTTACTTCTAGATACATCTCTAGTTCGTTGACCGAAACATAACTAATACTACACTGATTAAAAATTTAATTAATTACAAAAGGAGCGGAACCGTGAAAAGTAGTCTTGCATCTTCATATCGGCCTCCGAACTGCAAAGTGATCGTACTGGCTTTCTTTGTTTTTCTCATCTTGTTCAACGTATACGTCTTCCTTTCTTGTTTATATTCGCCTTTAATTCATTCTAAAACGCTCTCATTTCACTCTTTCTTTTACCTCGCTGTAGATAGATTCTTTAGTTTTCCGTCGTCGTTTTAAAGAAATCTGACGGTTTGCCAATAAGACACTTTCATATGAAAGTTCCGTTTAACATGTTATAAAGTATGACCATTTATATTGTCATTTTCATTAATAATAACACTAGTTGTGCATTGAATTTGATATACATAGCGATTAATCCACAGACAAACTTCCACTGTATTATAACTCTCCAGTGATACCGGCTATTTAAAAGTTGGAAGCTATATGAATGTTATGCTCTTAAAATAATGTAGCCATGTTACTATTCGTGTTGCCTAAAATATATATTGGTTGAGAGTATTTACTAAAAATATATACAACTCTTCCTCTCCCTTTCTCTCTCGGTCCCTTTCTTTCTCTCTGTCTCTCTGTATGTCTGTCCGTCTCTCTCTCTTTCTTTCTCTCTCTCTCTCTCTCTATATATATATATATAATTATATGAATGCAACTTTGTGTGTGTTCGAGTTCGTCCCTTATAGACTCTTACATGACTGAACAGTTTGATTTTTTAAATTACATAACTTCAGTATATAGATTTCAGAGTGATGTTAATTAAGTTTTGTCTCGAATACCCCTGATAATTACCGATAATCAATAATTGAAGCCGTTATTTTAATCCGTCTATAATCGGTAAAGACATTTTTTATGTCGTCACTTAGCAACAATGATAGAACAACGGGCAGTGAAAATTCTAGTGTGGGTAAGCTAATAACGTGTTTTTTTATTATGTTTTGTGATTTTTTTTTGTTTTTACTGACACCGCACCTAATTTTTCTCCTTTTTTTTCATTTACTTTTAACAGACTTGAAAATACAATTGTTTTGTTGTTGTTCTTTAAGCATGACGCGGTCTGTAGGTTCAAATACCGCATGCACATTTCTTAATGTTTTTTTTTTCGTTAACTGTGAAAAAAGTTTATATTAAATAATTTTATAAAAGAAAAAGTAGCGTTTCTAGAGTGCAATGTAGAATAAATATATTTTGGACTAAGTTACTGCATGGAGGCATGTGAAGCTTCCTCCCGAGCAATTTCACGAATTTCGATGGCAATAAATATATAGGAGTGTGAAATATTCGTTGATCATCATTCAATCCCGGGAAACATCGGGACTCTCTGCTAGTATATATATATATATATATATATATATATATATATATATATATATATATATATATATATATATATATGAGAGGTTTTTCCAAAGTAATACCATCTTTTTTTCATTCCGCTCAGAGGAAATTGCAGATTGCATCGTTATAATGACTGAACTTCTTTATTCATAACTTTAAAATTTCACATATCTGTTGCTGATATTTACGTTGTAAGACCCCCCCCCAACGCAGCCTGGGTTATAATAATGCGGGAGAAACAGGGAGTAATCAGTTAAATCCTGGCAAAGCTTCATTAAGGATGTTGATGAGTACCGCATATTTCGGCGTATAAAACGACCCATAAAGTTAAAAAAAAATCACCTATAATAATATTACATAGGATACCTGGGTGTTGCAATCTCTAGCCTAGGCTAAAGAAATATGGTTTCGTGATTTAGCAATTGTCTTATACAACCAGTGTCTGATAAATCTATGAGCATTTGCTCCAATTATTTAGGCTCGTCTTATCTGACAGTCGCCTTATACGTCGAAATGTACGATATGTAAAAATATAAATTCTGGGGCACAACGGGTATAATACTAATCTATATAGCCTTTCTATTTTTTTGTTTAAAAGAAGAATGCTTTATTTTTTAACGACACTCGTATCTATCTATCTATCTATCTATCTATCTATCCGTCTCTCTCTCTCTCTCTCTCTCTATATATATATATATATATATATATATATATATATATATAGTTATGAATTATACGCTAGTGTCCGTTTGTTATTTTACTCCACAATATGCTAAACTAAAGATAGAGAGCATTTATAGTTATCTATAAACAGACAGTTACGCTATAGCTAGACTAGAATCTAGCCTAAGACAGGAATGAAACTCGATTGCCCCGGCGAGAGCCAGTGCTTTTAATCGTTATGTGATTTGGCTATGATATGAATGTGAAAATAACATGATTGTTGTCAAAATGCTTGAGCCCCATTTGTTTACACAAAAAGATTGCATTATATATTTACGCAACATATTTTCATTTAGGTTAAGATTGGTAATAATACGGATAGTTTTTGCTTGAAAGATTCTGATTAATGTCTAAAATTGATGCATATATTGTATGTATGTTTTTTGCTTTATTTGGGTACATTCGCTGTATTCCTCAATTCAGCATCAGACGGTGTTAATCGTAATTACAATAATATATTTACTGTTGAGATTTTTAGGATTTTAAAACGTGTACCATTAATACTGAGATGCCTTTATTCGAGGATGATAACGTACTATGAGCGTACAAAACTCAACAGTAAAAATTGCATAACGTTTTATAATTTTTTTTCAATAATTGTTGTATTGAGATACACTTCAAATGATGTGACTAGTTTATTAATTCACGTTAATGATGTTTGAATGTTTGCTTTCATGCAAATGAATTACAGGAATTTGTAATCTGTTTATCGTCGTGTATTTTTTTTAATTATTGTTTAGTATGTGTATATGTGTAGTAAGATAATGAAGTTTTCTCAAGTTCATAAAGATGTAAGGTGAATATTCAGAGAAAGTGTTGTGCTAGTGAAACCTATGTAACCACTAATTTTATTGCCGGTTGGGCATTCTTTTGTGGTTCATTGAAAGTTATAGATCACATTTATTCTTACTAATGCGGTTTGGATCTGGAAAGTGTTTATTTTTAACTACCTCGTTAATATCTTATTAAACTAGATGCCTTTTATTTTATTTTATAATATATATAAATATATATATATATGTGTGTGTGTGTGTGTGTGTGATGCATTTTATTTTATTTTATAATATATATAAATATATATATATATATATATGTGTGTGTGTGTGTGTGTGTGTGTGTGTGTGTGGTAGGGGGTGTTTGCTGACAATAACATGAATCGGGCTGTATGAAGTGGAAAAAGGAGGAACATGGATGTAAAGAATAAACTTTCCTCTAATTGCGACGTGGTCCTTTTCAAGAATAAAGTAAATATTTTACAAAAAATGTTATTCAAGAAAATGATTGATTTGATCGATTATTTATGTAGTGAACAATGTGTAATTTATTTAAATATACGTAGAAAGAGAATGTAATGAAATAAAATCGTACGTGCAATTAATAACATACCATATTACAAGGTACCATTAGACATTTAATTAAAATCATAGTCATATATATAAGAAAAACACCATAACCAAATTAATAACCCACATTAACTCATTACATACCGATATTCAGACTAAAGAAGCATTAATTTACTCGAGAATCATACTAAGCATCATCCTACTATTTCCAGGCGAATATATATTTTTCTTACGACCGCCAAATTTATTAATTCCACATGAACAGATCGAAGGGGAAATCAACGTGTATTGCTGTATTAAATGAACTAAAAGTTCTATCTCTCTGGTGGAGATATTGATGGTGGGATACTCTAAAAAGAATCACTTGTTATGGACGTGCATCAGAAACAGACAAGCGTAATTAAATTCTTGGTAAACAACAGTGAGAACGTGGCCACTGTGTAGAAAAATTAATGTTGGAGAACAAGAGTTCGCTCGTTTTAATTGCACCCTCCCCTCTGTGTAGGTCTTTAACTTTTGAGTTAAAAAATTAGAAGGCTTTATTTTCTGATAGCTACTCGTATGGCAAAGAGCGCTCTGCATGACCATTCGCAGCCATCAATTATCGCCGGCAAGAGTGCATTCGGAATCGAGGTGACTATGTAAAAAATAATTTCTGGAGCACAAAAGATCGCCAATTTTAATTAGTCCTCGCGCAACAGCAACGGACACAAACTGTTTTAAATAATAATGATAATAGAATAACAATAACAAAGTCTTTCGCTAGCGAGGACTACTATTGAGCGTAACCAGTTATACACTCCTTTTTTAAATTTTCATCCTTATTTTTTTCGTTATCTACTGAATATTTTTGATGAAACCTATGTGAAATATGTTCCTTATTAAATTGTAAAGATTTTCTATTCTGAAAGAAGTTTTTAAAAAATAATCTAAAAAAGTTATTTTAAAGTTTTTGTTAAAAAAATTCAGATTTTTATATTATTCAGACATGTATGAGAAAGAGAGAGAGTTGCAAAAATGAGTTGTGGAGTGAGGAGAATTACAAACTGAAACAGACAGAATATTTAGACCTGTAATAATACAAAGAGGGGGTTGCAAAAATGAGTTGTGGTGTGAAGAAAAATACAATCTGAAATAGAGAGTAGGAGAGTTTTTATAAATACATACAAAATCACATTCATCTTTTTTTAAATCCAAATTAATAAATTAAATAAAATATGATCTTAAAAAGATAGGATACAAGTTAGAAAAGCATTTCATCCAAGGCATGAAAATTGTTAAACAAAATGTTTTTACTATAGGTTTTAAAAAGAAAGGTACACGATTCAATTTGAAATTTATTTATCTTGAAAGTGCACTTTTATACATTTTACAAAGTAAGGTATTAAATTTGCATACCTTACTTTGTAAAATTTATAAAAATACACTTTGAAGATCAATAAATTTCAAATTGAATCTTGTACCTTTATTTTTAAAGCCTATAGTAAAAACATTTTCTTTAACAATTTTCATGCCTTGGATGAAATGCTTTTCTTACTTGTAATATTATTCATGTATTCGTAGCTTCTGAAGTTTTCGAGTTAAAAATATGAGATTTTACTTTTCGACTGGCCCTCGCATATATTTTTGCATTAACATAGTTTATTTTGCATCCAATAATTCGTATTATGAACAGTAATTTTACTTACATAAGGGGATCTTCACCTCGTGTTTTTTTTAATCCTGGTTGTTTTTTTTTTAATCGTATGATGCTAGAGATACGTAGATAATGTTTTTCTCCTCAAAACCATTAAAATAAAGAGTCTTTTAGTCTATGGGTCGGTAAATGGCATGACCGACCGGCGTGTTACGCAAATATATTGGAAACGGTACCCTATTGTGACACGATAGGCCAGTCAAAAGGATAGGACAAAAATCAGACGGTTAGACGTCGTGTTGTCAGAGTTGAAGTGCAAAGGCATTATTTAGCATTTTGGGTGTGGCTGGCCCCATCGTTGTCTCTGAATGATGTCTCATTCTGGTGGCCTTCCACAGGTTGGGGTTCTTCTGACTGGAATCGTCTTCAAGCAGCGTTTCGGCATTTTAAGCAGACATAACAATACGCAACACATGTAACACATTTATATGAAAGAATATCATCTGATAACCTTTTAAGAACTATTATAATATATTACAACAATAACAATTTACAAATCATAAAAAATAACTTTAACAATTGACTCTATGAAAATTTACTACCCTTAACTACAGAAAGGCAGATATATATCCTTACCCCATGGCTGTCCGGAACAAAAAGAGAAAGATGAAAGGAAGGGAAACGGGAAATTGCAGTCTGGTCGTTTATTTCACTTTATCCCTTCGCTTACAGCCAAACCAGCTCCTGGATAGGGCAGGGGGGCCCCGACGACTAACGGGATTAGGAAATAGCGCCACGTCACAAAACGAATCACTGCAATCAAATTTATTTCATACCTTTTTTGACATATAACCAAATGCAATAAACTTTATTATAACCCAAAGAATAAAATGCGTTGTTTTTTTTTAAATTTTATTTGCACCATGATAATAAAATAAAAATTGCCGCCGTAGTCAAATCCTATCTCTTCGGTTATGCACGCTCAAATATTTAAACCAGTAGTCTTTTTACATCGACCATTCATCTCTTTATCTTTTAACGACTCACTATCAAAAAAAATCAACATTTTACATTAATAAAAACCGTATCTGTACAAATACAATTTATCCCAAAAGAAACTTACGGATTTTAAATTTAGTTAGCTTCTTGAATATTTAAGTTATGCTTACCAATTTTCATATGTATGGAGATGAGCTTCTCTTTGATTGTCTGAGATATAGTGAGATAACATAGTCTTCTTATTCTAATTTTATTTACACAACTTAATCTAGGCTATGGTCTAATTTTAGTTATGAAAAATGATGTTACTCAAATGTCCACTATTTTCATTTTAACACTGATGTGCTCTCTGTAGGGCATTGTCCAGCACTTAATGTTTCAGGGCTTATGGCCCTAATTTTCTCCTCTATATTGTTTTTAAGGGCATTTATTTTGGCTGGTTTGTTTGCGTATAGCCGCTCTTTGAGGTAACCCCAAAGGAAGAAATCTGCACATGTGAGATTTGGCGAGCGAGGTTGCCAATTTTTCTCGCAGCCACGAGAATTTATCCAGTTGCCGAATATGGCCTAGAGCAGAGTTAATGTTTCCGTGCAGTGTGCGCCGTTGCATCGTCCTGCCGGAATCACATTGATGGAGAGACCCCACTTTGACTTGATCTCCTTAATGATGTGGATGGATCCTTGGCCACACTCCCTGTTAATCTTTGGCGATTCACATCACTTCTTGCCGTACGGATCTACCAGATTAAAGGCGGTCACATACAGACCCTTGCTCATTAAATCGAGCCACCATAGCTTTTATTGCATTGGGAGTAGGGGATTTCTTGTGTTAAAGTTTCGTCGAAATTCTCTTTGAGTTTCTGATATTGAATCATTAAACCGAAAATACGACTCTACGATAAATATCCGCTTCTCGGTAATGTAACAACTTCTGATTACCTCGGAAGAGTTACTCTATATGATCTGAAAAAATTTTTAAAATAAGAATTAAGAAAGTTATGAATTTTGTTTTAACCATCAGCTGTTTTTGGGACAACTTATATACATATATAGATTAAAAAAAACTGATGTCTGTGTATGTGACTGGGTGTGTGCGTGTGTGTTGGTGGGTCTCGCATAGACTGGGAAACTACTGGGCCAGTTTTATGTTATTTACCGCTGAGGTACCTTATGTGCCTGGCACTGTTCTTAGACAATTTTTTTTATCGCAATATATCCGATAAGTATCAATAAGCGATAATCGAAATAATCTGATTGAAATTGAGACAGGCGATTTTCATCAAAGTCCCCACGTTACACAGCCTTACATTGCAAGAGCATTTGAAGACTTTTATCATCACACTAGCCGAACAGCCTAACATATAAACTCAACAGTAAGTTCTTGGATATAGCAGAGGCGCGTTGGAACTGAATGTGTCTTCTTTAAGAACAATTACATCATGACACTTGAATTTTTCATTTTAAACTTTAATTTATGTCACAATATAAAAATTATTTTATGAAATCGAGAGTAGGTTCTCTACAGTGCAATATAAACTTTAATGTACTGTGGACTAAGTCACTGCTGGGAGCAGCACGATATGTCCCTAACTAGAAAAGGCAATGAATTCATTTTATTGAAAATGGGCGACTCAATCGATTTCGATGACAATGAAATATATGAGAGTGTGAAGCATTCGTTGATAATACTTCGATCCTGAGAATGTTGGGTCTTGCTGCTAGTATGAAATAGAAAAAGGGTAGCTTGAAACTTAGGAAGATTAGTAGTCGTTTTCTTATGATCTCACTTAAGACCATTGCTTTCTTAGACAACGATTAAATTGTGCACATAGCACAAATGGAGAAGGAATATGTATGTACCATATCTAGGTGAGTCCAATAATGTAAGTAATCATCGCGATAAAACTGCTTATCAATTGCTTTTGTTTTAAATAAGTTATACAATTATTTTTGTACTTTATCACGTTTGGTATTTCTACATATTTCTCCATAATTGAAAGTCAATTGAATCTAATGTAAAAAAAACAAAGAATATTTTGTCATATTTAATATATATGAATGTTTTATTATTCCAATCAAATCTTAATTCACAACAACTAAACAGTAAATAACAAATAATATGTTAGTGTTTTATAGTGTGATAGATAAGCGATATATAACAGAACAGTGTTCATTGAAAATAAACTATATAATAATTTAATGTACTATTTAAACAGCATTTTATTTTTCTCTAATTATCGTTAAAGAATCAATAGCACGTGCATAATAATGTTACAAAGCCAGGATCATATTGAGGAGAGACGGGTACATATATACGATGGTGATGAGGGAAAGAGAAGACATTTATGCAGTTCTTTGATATTTCTTCTTAACACAGAGGGGAGAGAGGGCGTGATCAGTTCTTATAACACAGCAGGGTAGGATGATCATTACTCATGATGGCGGGACACATTACTTAATATGGGTTATACAGAGTTCATTAATAACGATGAGGATGACAATGTTCATATAAAGGATGTGTCAGACATTACCTTTTGCTGTTTAATGGCGACACGAAGACAAACATTTCTACAAAAATATGATGATAACTTCTTTATTATCAGATCGACCGGTCGAATGATGATGACTTCATCGAATTCAAAGTCGATCTACATGATTAAACGTTCTCCCTTCGCTTCGAAAGGGAACCTCCTCTTGATCATGTCAGCTCTGTCCTTCCGACTCTGCTGACTCCGGTCTTCGTCTCCTTGACTCGATTTAAACTAGCTCCTATAGTGAGAATTCATTTTTGCTTTGACGTCAATATGTGTGGTTCAAAACGTGACCCACTTACGTGGCTGACGTTCCCCAAAACACACACTTCTGCAACAAAGAATTCTCAATAACCTATTTTTCAACATATTTAAATTGCATTGATCATTATTTTCTTGTTGATCTTATCAGCTCTCCTAAAAAGAATTGAGCAATTAAATTCTTTTTGCAAACAAACATATCTAAACTATTTTATATGAAATTGAACAATGCGCAATTTTAACGTCACATTTACGGAATCTATTTCTGAACCTTGCTTACAAAGTTCGAATCTCGGTCTATCCTTATCTCATTTTCACTTATCTAATCTTCTTCTTACTTACAAGAAAAGGGACCCCCTTTTCTTGTAACAATAACGCCATTTGAAGTGTGAGTGTATTTTGAGATAAAACATATGAACAAACTTAACTTTATATAACAAGAGATAGAAAGCTTAAGAATGAGAGTTTGTCAACAGAAAACTCAAAGGAAAAGTTTGAAAAAATAAAGTAGCGTATTTTGTAATCAAATTTCAAAAATATATTTTTCGGTTCCGTATCACGAAGAAGATTAAAGAACAAGCCGCGAACTTGCGATAAACGCGAAGTTATTGAAGAGATTTCCTTTGTATCAGACATCAGCTTTAAGCTAATCCTATTTTTCTTCTTTTCCAGTTTGTCTGTTCCTGCCATATTCCATTGATATCATTACGTTTTTATCAGCTTAACTATAAAGAATAAACGAGTCAAGAAAACTCTGTTACGATATTATAATTTAATCTTTAAAAAACAACCCGCCATTATTTACAAATGTTCTTTTGTCGCTGTCTTGGAATATAGATATATGTTATACATGCTGGAGGGGGGCGCCCGGTTTTACCCGTTCATAAAATACCTTTAAATATGATATTTTAATTTGTCCAGATGCCGTATATATTATTATAGAGTAAAAAAAAGAAAAAAAAAGAAAATGTATTTGGGTGACATCAGCTATAATCGAAACCGAAATCAAATCTGTAGCATTCAAAGATGGTAACGTTACCACAATACCAATGTGGCACAATGCGTTTGATGTTTCTTTTTGCCGGCACAAGGAAGGTTGACGCACCGCAATAGAAACGGCCTCTATATATTTTTATAGATTTTAGAGGCCGTCTCTATTGCGGTGCGTCAACTTTCCTTGTGTCGGCTAAAAGAAACATCAAGCGCATTGTTTCTCTTTGGGGAACTTTGAATCTTTTCTCCCGCTTTTTTTCTCCCTCGTTGTGCCAATATCTTAATCGTTTTTAAACGTTAATAAATTTATTTAGTGTCCCCGTACGTTTGGCACATTTTATAAGTTCCCCATTAGAACTCTTTATTTTTCGACACAATATCATTTAGGTTGCTATCGATTTTCTCCTGACGAGATGATAGCAGAAAGAGCCCTCGAGAAGCTTCCGCCTATTATTTAATATATATATATATATATATATATATATATATATATATATATATAGTCATCCACATACAGTACTGTTTCGCTGTTTCACAGCTCATCAGTGCGGCTAGACAGGCAACTACCTCAAGCCAGGATTGAAACCCGACCGTTTATACGGCAGTCAAGGCTTCTAACCATTACGCTATTGGCGGCTGCTTGAACGAGTAGTGAGTTTAACGATGTTTTGATATCGTCCGAAATACCTCCGCTCGATTTGTTTACACAAAGAGCGTCGCTTATATGCTAATGGTAATTCGTTTCTCACTTCTCAATATGCTCAACTCAAGGTGAGGAGCACTATAGTCATCCACATACAGTACTGTTTCGCTGTTTCACAGCTCATCAGTGCGGCTAGACAGGCAACTACCTCAAGCCAGGATTGAAACCCGACCGTTTATACGGCAGTCAAGGGAGGGAGATAACAAGATTGATGCATATATAAAGAGATATAAATAGAAATATGAAAAGATGTAACTTAAAATAGAAAAAAAAATGCGTTGAGCGAATTCCGTATACAAGTAAAGTAAAAACAGGCTTTTTTGAAGGACGGAGAAAGAAAAGTAAAGTAAGAGAAACCGTGCGGAATAAAAAAATAACTATTCTAAGGACGGACACTTTGCCAGATTGCGGTGCAGGTCGCAGTCAGTTGGTGCACGTTGGAAGAGAAGAAACGCCAGTTGTTGCCCGAGGGCGCTTACGAACACGATAATTTATCCTCCCATCGGGAGCCACATCAAAAGCCCTTTATTCTTAGGCATAATGATTATATGGCGGGATCATAATCTTTGAAACTTACGATTATGAAAAATTGATAAGGGATAAAAATGATAAAAAAAAGAACTAGTGAATGTAAGAACGAATGCATGTAAAGAAATCCATAGAAAGTGCGAGAAATAAAGACAGAAAGCGTGGAGAAGAGAATAGGATGCGGTGTTTAGGTGAAACAAAGACGTCGAAAAAGACAAACACGCATAATGTCTCCCAGACATTATCTCCTGTTTTTTGAGTGAGAGGGTGTGATACGCAGGATTGTAACCTCTGGTGATGAGGTCATTCCTGTTTAGATTTTGGTCTCAAGTCGAGGATAACTTGAGATTATCCTCACATACATTGGCGACTGTTTAAATGAGACAATCCTCTCAGATATTATCACCTACTGTTCATTCGAGTAGGAGTGGCATAAGCAGAGGAATTACTTCTGGTGATGACATCATCCTTTTTCAAATTATTATATTAAATGATAGACGAATTGGTATTATCATGGCATGGATTGGCGACTGTTTTCATTTCAAAATCTTCCGAGACTTCATCTCATTCATATGCGAATAGGGGGTAAGAGGGGGTTACTTCCGGTTATGACGTTGCATTTCACTAAATTATTGTAGGAAGTCTTGTAATTACAAAGTGGTCAATAACCTAGATAAAGCAGCTTGGTTTAAGCACATCGTGGCCTGGAATAAATAATTATTTTGTCTTCTTATTGTGCTGTGGTGGTATACGTTACTCCATGAAAAATGCGTGATACCTTAGCCACGCTTATTAGCCGTACTATATATATATATATATATATATATATATATATATATATATGAATGATGACACTCTATAGTGATTGTTGCGAAAGCATAAAACGTAGTTATAAATCTGTAGGTATAAACATTTGTTTATATTTATTTAAAAATATATTATCGTTATATAGCCTCTTTAAAACATTGAGGAATTGTTTAATGAAATGAGAAAAAATAAGGATTAAAGTTTACTAAAATGCAGCATTCTGATTTTCAGTTCTTCGTTACACTGCCACTATCGTATATGTTTGTCCATTTATTTGGAATTTGTATGTACTTATTTCCCTTTATTTTTCTGTTCATAGTTGGAAATCTTGAGGTAGATTGCTAGATTACGAAGTCAAGCGTGACTTAATGGCTTCGAAACTCGAGACTGCAACTAATTAATATTTTCTACACTGATGATTGCGTATACATAAATCCCTAGTGTACGTAAGTATTAAATAATTGTCAATCTTTATTATCTTAAAAGTATTATAGTTATAGTCCTATTCTTAGAAATCGTGCTATATTAAGTGATTTAAGAAATAGGTTCTTTGTGACAGAGTTCACCGAACTCGATCTGCAATAACTATCACTTCCTACAAAAATGATTGGTAACATAGAACACTAGTTACTCTAAGTAAGAAATATTATAAAAAACTATTATAGGTACATATCTATATAAACGTATATATATAAATAGAATGAAATTAGGAGAAAATCAAGAAGAGGATTAGTATACGCAGGTTTGAGATGAAAAAAATCATGTAAGAGAGAAAGACAGATATATAAACAGGGAGAAACAAAAGCGTGAGACAGAGGGGGACAGATAAACAGAGCCTTGCGTAAGGGGAAAGCCACCAGAGAACAAAAAGAGACAGGATAATGAAGAAACAAATAAGCAATAATAAAGAGGGATATATAAATACGAAGAATTAGAGGCAGAATAAGAGAGGCAATCACGAACGAAAGAGAATGTGGTACAATATGGAAACTAACCATAAAAATCTAATCGTCCATGTTTACTCGCAATCCTAAGCGAACATATCTAGTGTTTACCCCCTCTCATCTTGGCAAAATATAACAGTGATGATTGAATAGTACCGCCCAGTGTATATATCACTCAAACAAGCAGGTCTCCTGATCACAGAACATATATTGCGTTACTATCAAAAAGAAAATAAACATGGAGGAGCTAAAGCTTAGATGAATTGTCTCTTGAATATAAAACCGATACTATACTATCCCCCGAGAAAACAACGAGGTAATGCTCAGATTTATAGTATTACTGTCATGGGTGCCCGGCGTTGCCCTGCTATTTAGAGGTGTATGTTGAGAAAAAAAAAAAAAAAAGCGTCAATGTTTTTAAAATTTGACCCTTAAAATTTATTGTTTTGGGTGCAAATAAAATTATTAAGTTAGATACATGTCCAAGAAACCTATATCAAAAATTTCAAGTGTGTAGACCCAAAATTGTCGGAGGAGTTTGGTAGAGTTCTCAAAGGTCAAACCGTTGAACTTTGACCCCTTTATCGCCAAATTTCTGGCCAAAAACCGATTACATCGATTTTCCCAAATGTCAGTACAAATTTCGATTCTGTTGACAAAAGCTTGACAGAGTTATTGCGTAGGGAAATGTACATAGACATACACTTTCACTTTTAAATATATATATATATATATATATATATATATATATATATATAAGAATAACATATGTCTATATAAGTATAACACTTGTGGATCATCTTCGCGTACTTGCTAGAATCTTGTCTTCAACTATCGATACAAAGTAGAAGAGATGGCGGGGCGTATCAGTTACAGGAATCATGTAAGCTGTTAAAAAGCATGTTTTTTGATAAGTTTTTTAAAGGTAGATATCTGATGAGTATGTGACTTAATATGCACCAATAACATAAGTTTGCAGATTTCTTAGTCGCTATAGGAAACAATATTGTAATGCATACCTTTGGAAAGTAATAAATGACAACTGAAGAAGCTTCATATTTTAAACTTGAAAATCTCTCTCTCTCTCTCTCTCTCTATATATATATATATATATATATATATATATATATATTGTTAGGAGAAACATATATACCTACCTCCTTATATCATAATGGATATATAGATATGAGCCAGACAGACCTCCCTTCCCCCCCTTTCCAAGTCAAGCCAGACAGACCTCCCTTTCCCCCCTTCCAAGTCAAGCAGCAGACCTCCCCTTCCTAAGTTGAACAGCGAACAATCGAACGACACAAGCCCCCTCACTGATCAACTATAAGCAGCAGTCAAACACCCACGCAAACATAGGTAACCATGACAGCCGACATCAGGCGGTCGTTACGTAAGCGCCGAAGGAAAGCGCGCGAAAAAGTTCAGTTTTCGAGTTGACAGCTGTTGGGAAACTACAGCAATATTTTCTGCTTCCCAAAAAGCAGAAATATGCACCAGCGTGGACGACGCATGGTGACCGGCAAATGATCAACTCAACTCAACTTGGCGGACGGCCATGAGACCAAAAAATGGACATTTACTCGAAATTACCTTGGTCAGTATAATTCAACGAGAGACATTCTACCCGAGAACTTTGTCAGGACAAACCGCATATCGAATATGGCAAAGAAAGAAAAAGAAGTGATAAAGAAAAACTAAGGACATTATCACGTCATCGAAATGCGCGCGTCAGGAGAGAAACTCCCGCCAAAAAGCTAAGTATCGTTCAATATCCATTCTCTCATATTTCACCCCCCCCCACTGCCCACTCAGTGACAGTCGAGTACTTTCCGTGAAATAAATACTTCCCTCACCAAGCACAAAGGTGAAAGAATTGGAAAAGAAAAGAAAGATAAGGAGAGAAAGAACATTGTTAACCGACTTTCATTTTGAATATTCTAGTATTTTGTTTCAACTGTGACTTTATCCATTATCAAAAGAAAAGAGAAACCATAACCCCGTCCCAACCTGATATTGTCTGTGACCCGACTTTCATTTTGATTATCCTAATATTTTGTTTGGTCTGTGTCTTTATGCTTTGCTAATGTCTGTGACCCGACTTTTATTTTGAATATTCTAATATTTTGTTTTAACTGTTTTATCAAAAGAGAGAAAAATAATATATCTCCACCAATGACCCCCCCATCCTGATCTGATGTTGTCTGTGACTGGACTCTCATTATGACTGTTTTATTATTTTTATTTACATCATTTGTTTTTTTGTTTGAATAATAAATTTATATATTTCAACGTTATTCATTTGGTGTCCAACCTTTTTAATTCCCTGCCATCTTTATTACTAAACGTTCATGTTATCGGGTAGTCCATGACGATTCCACTGAATCGAAATTTGGAAAATGCCATGCGGTTGTGACGTTATTACGGCCGGCAAAATTCCACACTTTTAATTTTCTTACGAATTGTACTTGGGTATAGAATTCTTGCGAAATTCCTAACCCCTAGGCTAGACCTGGGTCACGTCACAGTATATATATATATATATATATATATATATATATATATATATATATATATATATATATATATATATATATATATATATTGTTTTGTAAAAAAGAAAACCCGAATGAATTAATGAGATGATCAACGGTTCGTCCCTATTGCAGAGGATATTAAAAAGAAAAATGCAAAAAAAAAAAAAAAAAAAACGATCCTAGACCATACGGAAATGAAAAGGAAACAGTGATAGAATCCTACTCATATTGGGAAGGGAACTATGTGTGTGTATGAGAAGGTTGGGTTGTTCAATGTCTATATATACACTTTTAAAAATACGTTAAATAAATATGTACACTTTTTTCTCCTCTAAACTCATTCATTTTGTTGAATTATTTAAGAATTAAGGAAAAACGGTTAACCAGGATCTGTTTTGCTATTTTGTTCTTTGGTTATTATTTTCCCTATACTAGGGGCTAAATGGCAGAGACCCTTTCTTTGCGTAACAGTATTAGTGTTTAATATTAGTGCTGACTCTAAAAGTCTCTTTTAGCTCTATCTATCACGTATTTTATAATTTTCTCATGATCTAAATTAAATGGATGATCGTTTTCCGCGCAATGGCAAAAGAGATCATTTAGAGCGTTACCATTCCTTTCTCTTCTGTGTTTGTAAAGTCTTAGTTTCAATGTACGCTGTGTCTCACCTATGTATGCTTGTTGACAATTGTTACATGGGATGAAATATATACCGGCGTCGGATGTGAGGGTTTTGGGAGAGTGCTTGGTAATTTTTAATGTCTGTTTTATTGTTGTGGAAGTTGTTTGTATTAAGTGAAAACCAAGTCTATTAAGATTGTCGTAGATTTTTGTATGTTTAGTTTGGGTGGGAATGAAAAGATGTCTGTTTACTAGAGGGGTATTTGTTTTATTTTTCTGTCTGTTTATATTATAGTCTATTTTCGTAGCTTTTTTCTTTGCGTAAGAAATAAAATTGGATGGGTACTGTATTTTTTTTAAACATTCGTAATGTATTGAATTTAATCATTAAGATATTGGGGGCTGCATATTCTAAAGGTACGCAAGAAAAAAACAATGATCATGCCAGACTTTATGTTATCATTGTGGTGCGAGTAGTAGTGAATATAATCGTTTTTGTGTGTAGTCTTTCTATGTACTTTGAAACGGTTTCTGATCTGATGAGGAGTATCTCTAGAAAGCTAGGGGGTGGTCTTGTTCGGATTCGTGTGTAAATTTTATGGGTGATTCTTCTGAATTTACCTTATTTCTAAGTTGTTCTATTTGTGCGTTTATAGGGAGAAAAATAATATCATCTATGTATCTAAAGTATGTGGAGTTTTTAGGTAGTCTGAATTTGAAAGAGTTGTTCTATAGGAAGTCTAAATATAAGCCAGATAGTACACCACTAAGGGGGTTACTCATAGGAAGTCCACATTTTTGTCTATAGTAGGAATTATAAAACTGGAAATAGGTTATATCAGGGATGATTTTTATAATTTGTATTAATGTATCCGAGGAAAAATGTAGATCGGCTTAAATGTTGTGTAGGTGCTTGTGGAGTAGATTAAGGCATTTTTTTAATAGGAATATTGGCGAAGAGGGAAATTTTGTCTAAACTATGCATGGTTTTATTTTGTTTGTCATATTTTTTTATTTTACTTTGGAGATCGCCAGAGTTTGTAATATGTGAAGTGCTGATAGTGGCCATTACAGGAGGTAAACTTTACGCAATAGCTCGGGCTAATTTATGGGTTACGCTTCCGATGTTAGATACTATATGTCGCATAGGGATGTTTTCTTTATGTGTTTTGGGTATATATATATATATATATATATATATATATATATATATATATATATATATAGTTATCTTACTTGACTAACTCTCTTTAGGTCTAGATTTTGATCTAAGCTCAAGTTATTTTAGTTACCAGAAGTAAATTGTCTTGAAAAAAAGTACTCCTGTACACATGCCTCCTTTTAAAGTACAAAAATATATATTGCTTTGTGTAAAAACTTAATGAAAACACATCGTTTAGATCATTATTTTATGTATCTGTTTCTTTTGCTTCCTTTTCTGGTCACCATGTGTAGATTGGTCTCAAGGAAAACTAATATATATATATATATATATATGTGTGTGTGTGTGTGTGTGTGTGTGTGTCTGTGCGTGTGTGTGGTTTGCTCTGGGACTAATGAATGAGGATGTTTGGTTTCGATTAAAGCCGATGGTTCCAAAGTCATTCGTATATTGTTTAATTTTGACCTCACTACTGTATATTAGGTTCACTATAAAACACGATAAAAATGTTCTCAATAATAATAAATGCGTTATCTGCATGAATTGAAATATCATATTAAAGCCTATCCCACGACCGATAAGCGGCCAGCAACCTGCTAGTATTATATGATTCTCCTGTATTAAAGATGAGGAATAGCAAACTCGTCGGACATAATTTTGTAAATTGAATTAAGCATTTACTCATTTATCTCACACAAATTATACGGTTCTATCGTTGTCATAGAATTCCTAAATATATTTCTAGTACGAACTATTTCTAGAAAGACATCGAGTACGCACAAGAAGAATCACCCCAAGATTACGAACATCCTAAGAGTGGGGCAGGTTATCTAAATATTCCATGGGAATCTTTAACTTAGTGATACAAGAACCAAGTGAAAGATTGTTTCAGCAATCTGCCCCACTATATGAAAATATGTTCTTTGAAAATTGAACAAACTAAATTCTCAACTGAACCACCAAGGTTGTAAGGCTGTCGTTAACCACTAAGTCACTTCCAACTAAGTTTTATAAAATAGTAATAATATAGTAAGATTTTAGATGGGTATGTAACAGGAGTAATATATTAATTGAACACGCCATGTATGTGATTGAACGCTATACGTTTTTTTTTCATCATTACTTCGAGACTTAGTTTGGTGAACATTTCTAATAAAAGTAATTAACTCACGATAACTGGTACGAGTCGGTTGAATATGACTAACGCATTATACTCTAATCTTTCAAGTACATTAAAGACATCATTATAAAGACGGATTAGAGCTTAATCTACATAACGGATTCGTAGAACATAATCTCATATGCATAAAAAAGTAATGAATCAAGTAACCCGATTTACTATTAATCGTATTATTACATTTAAATTCGTTTTCCTTCAGACCAAGCTATACATGGTGACCAGAAAAGAAAGCACATGACACAGATACATAAAATAATGATCTAAACGATGTTTTTGCATTTAGTTTTTGCACAAAGCAATAGGTATTGTTGTACTTTTGATATATATATATATATATATATATATATATATATATATATATATATATATAGACCACACGGCGTTGCCCGGTTTTAAAATACTCATGAATACTATATTTAAATTGATAGAGAAAAGGAGGCATGTGTACGCGAGTACTTTTTTCTAGAGAATATACTTCTTGTAAGTAAAAAAAAAGCTCGAACTTAGATCAAAATCTACATCTAAAGAGAGTTAGTCAAGTATGATAACCAGCACACTAGCTTGACACGTCCTTTACAAAGTGTTTTCAAATCTTCTTATTCTTAGCATAAAGACGCTTTCCTGTCTCATGGATGCGCATGTTCCTTTGTGAAACAGTTGAAAAGCGAAGAAATCCGACGTCTCCCACGTACCCATTTTTCAGTTTTTTCGCCATCGCAGAAAATGTTTTGGATTGAAAACCAGGTAATAATTATGCTACATATTTGATTATCGTATATTAGAAATTTCAAGCCTGTAGATAAAAAATAGGTAGTTATATACGTTGAGAAGTCTCCTCCCACACACATTCTAACCATCGGATATATCAAATTACAAGTCTGTAGATGAAAATAAAATTATATATATATATATATATATATATATATATATATATATATATATATACGGTATAATCACATTTGCACACCGGTTCCTGCTAGATCACCGAGATTACGAAATTAATGAGCAAGTAAACATTTGCGAATGCTAGACTTTGTATGTACCGCGGCGAGACGTAGAAATTCCCACTTGGGTATCTGGGGATATGTTTGATCTACTACAGTCATTGTTGCATCTTTACTATTCGTTAAAATATGAATACAATAGAAGGAAATTTGATGTAAAAATCTGAAGTCTATTTTCTGATCAGTCATGTGGCAGCCATTGCATCGACTGAGATTAGCAGTTGCACAAAAAAGAGCTGTTGCTTTTGCAAAAAGCCTAAACCACTGATAGCAAATCATCTGTTGCGATTTCTGTATAACTTAGTTGTTGCGGCAGGGCTCAAATGTCTAAATAGTTGGGAGTATTATAATAGTCATTTGCAAAGAAGACCTTCTGCAATAAAATGTTCTACACAATGTCAGCTCTTTGGAAGAAGCCCTATTTACGTTCTGTTTTACTCATGTACATATAGCAAAAAGGTAATTTATTCGAAATGAAGGTATAAGGATTATTTAGTATTATCATTAAATGAACGCACTATCTCTGCTTGAACTCACTTTGTACTCTTTATTACACCGCGCTTCTACAATCATGAAACCAACTAAAAAAAATTGTAAGTTTCTATGTCTCATCTTCAAAGGGGTTATCATCCATAAAGATCGGTGTTTGGAATATTTTTAAGTGTTGGTAGTTGTATCCTATACCAGAGAATTTAAGCAACGATGGGCTGGGCCTGTACAAGATGGGTTACCATTTGGGAAGCCTAGATGCTCTTTGTACCGTGTCGAGTTATAAGACATTTCCAGGTTGGCATTTAGAGACGCATTAATTCACTGGAGATATGCACGTCTAGGCTTAGTTAATACATGCACCTAGAAGAAGGTAACCCTGATGAAGTCAGCAGTAGGATGTTGAATGGCCATGTAGTAGGAAGAATCTTTACCAGATCAACGGTTCTATGGCATTAAGTGTTACATTATTCGACCGCAGCTATGCGGATGGTCTAAGGATAACGGATAGGTGTAAACAGGTGAGTCAGAGGCCACTGCGCTGGGGAAGGTAACGGCTACCCAACCCATGTATTCTTCATATTTCAAAATTATTTGAAATCTTCAGAGGAATCGGACCAACAATGAACCGGCACCTATGCAGAACACTAACCGTGATTTCATCTACGGCCTGAATATGCCACGATAACAGAAGAAGGATTGTGTCCTATTTACATATGGACCGTTATCTTTGTTTCAATGAACACTGCTGCTTCCATAGCTGCGGTTCTCATTAACTCGATTTTTGACAGGGGTTTCACTAATATGCTTACGATAGGTTTAATCCACCTTGAAAATCAAGAACCAACTTTGTTTGACATCGTTCGTCTAGCAGATTTATTTTATTGAGAGATGATTTTCCCAAACACATTACTCTCGTGTGTATTGATTTTGAACTGTGAATTTGTAATAATTGTTTGGCTATGAGGACTTCCTTTAAATGAGAGAGTTTACAGAAAGTATTACGTTAAAATGCAGTCCAAAGTTATCTTGGACATGTCAATATGAGATACAGCGGTTACCGCTTTTAAATGATTTATTTTTCTGGAATTGGGCAGTTCTCAAGTTGCTCAACTACTGTTAAATAAACGTGATTATACCATATTTCGAACTTCTCAATAAATACGGTTAAGATAATTTATGTCTGTGAAGAAAAAACAAACAAACACAAAATACATTAGTATTAATCCAAAACAGTCCGGTAATGATAGATACATAGCGAAAGTAATGAAAAACGTGACTTACACAAGCGACGGCTGTTCTGTTTACAATGTCGAGTGAGAGAAACAAGGAAAGAAAGAGAACAGGAAAAACGTTCGTATATAAAACACTTATTAATATACATATGATATAAATGTGCATGTGAGGACAGTGCCAGCAGTGAAAAGGGTCAAATGAGAAAGCACAAGCAGTTTTTATTTCTGAACAGCTGAAATAGACGTTGCTCCTGCATATTTAAAATTAAACATGAACTATGTGATTGAATTGCAGAAACTGTTTGATTGGACGCCAATCTTAATATCTGCAGACCAAATATTTTCATGTACCTATTTACTATGCCTCCCCACGGGACAGAGTTAGACACCAGGGTCGTTTTTTAACGTGGAGAAAAGGTACAAAAATAAAAATTGTCTCAGTCGGGAAGGATTTCTCCTCCACCGAAAGAGAACAAGAAATAGAAGTGCAGCATCTGAAGAACAGATACTACACTTTGATCTTGTCCCGAAGGCCAAGGCCAAATATTTTCATGTAATTGAAACATTATTGGCTATAAAGGAATTGCAACCAATTCAAGCATTAGATTTATGGGAATAACTTTAAGTATAGAACATATACACTTTTTTCTGTATACTGATGACCATGTTTATTTAATGCCCTCCTGTTCGCCTACTTCTGGGTTGAACACTCCAATAAAAGTAAACTAAATACTGCAAACCCAACTTAATGCTGCAGACAAAATAAATAACAACCGTGCTGTAATCTAGAACAATTGGGTGCATGTGCTTTGAGTTCGTCAGAGCACATTTCTATTGAAATACTTGTCAAAAAGCTACCAAAAGCAACATTTTGGCGATAGGGCAGGTGTTAGTTTCTAGTGTAGGACCTATTAACCTGGCAGTGTTTTTTTTTTAAGTGGGGGACTAACAGAAGATCCACAAGCCTAGATTTGAGCACAATAATTAATGCATGGGCAAAAAGAGTAGGTGTGTAGAAGTGCATGATACTCTCTTGTGTGAGTATCTTTCTAGCACGGATGAGAGACTCACTTTCTTAACAGCAGCTTTCGCAATGTCCTCAATGTTTTTGTGCCAATCTATTATTCCGGGTGATTGAGTTAGACAAGCCTGTTCTCCTGTAGATATATAAACTATCATCTCCGAATGTATATACCACGTAGTGTATAAGAAAAGGAGGCAAGATAAGTGCCCGCAGACATATTAAAGGATTTGATACAATGTCGTTCTTACTAAAATTTGATTGCATGGGGTTACTGGACGCTTACTTAACATGCTAACAACGCTTCTTATATAATAGAACAAATCTAGATTGTCCTTGATGGTAGGACATCTGAACATGGTAAAAATGCGGGTGTGCCACATGGCGTCAATTCTCGGCCTATTATAATTCATGATAGTTATAAACGTCGTCCCAACCCCCTGATAAAATTGCCTCTGAGATAGGCACATTTGCTAATGACTCTTCACTATCACCAACTCGAGGATAATACTAATAAATAGATATATAAAGCAATGACTAAAGCTCTGGAGGAAGAAATTCAGTATGTAGTGAATCGGGCCGAACCTGGATGGTAACGTTCAATCCTGCCAAGAGTTTGCTTATTTCCTTTACTAATTACAAGATACACACTCAACTATAACACGATCAGCCAGTCACTGGCGTGTGACTGGCTTCACGTGTTACACTAATTGTCTTAGAAACGGTCTCGGGAAAAAGATGGCCAGTCAATAGGGTCTGTGTATCAAGAAGAAAATCATACCTGAGATGAGTGCGTGTGGCTCCTTCATTCTCCCAGATGACTTTTTCAGCCTGGTTGCATTCTGGTACGAATCTACCAATTCTTCGTCCAGATACAGAAAAAAATACACCACGCGACACAATTGCAATATACATTATATAATCCTAACTATTTATTTTACAAAAATATATATTACAATTCAATATACAATTTACATATCCTACAATTATTAAACTATGTTTAACTAGTGCTCAGGGGGATGGGGGTCGCCCCCTCTCGTTCACGGAGAGACTGAAACACCCCAATATGTCCGGGCGAAAAAAAGACCGATAAAAAGGAAAGGGGACTCTAGGCTGCATTTCAGAGTATCTCTACGTTTATGGCCAAATCACTACCCGGTAATGTTGTAGAGTGTGTTAGCAACCGTGGCACTGACATATAGTGCCACACAACCATTAACTGCCATAGCTAATTATACACTAGCTGAAAGTACTTACCTAAGGCTCCTAAACTTAACATTCGCAAACAAAACGAATTAGACCACATGTATTGAGGTAATCGCCAAGGCTGCCGTAGGGAAGGTGGCCCCTCTCTTCCCTGCTAGAATGTTACTTATACATTAAGGTACCCAACATCTCTACTAATATTCGCCCACAAATGGAGCATTGTTATCACATATTGTTATCACATAAATCTGTCACTAGCGTCTCGATTCTTGATAGGATAAAAAGACAGAGTACCACGCCCTAATAGTCTCCGCACTGTCTACTAATCCCCAGCCTCTGTCCCATCACCGAAATGTGGAATCTCAGTGCCTGTTTTACAAATACTTCAATGGTAAGTGCTCGGACGAATTCGAAGCACTGGTACCTGTTCGACTAAACTACCTCCGGCAACCAAACAAGCAACAAAATCCCACCCCTATACTGTAGAACTTCCTAGATACTCTATAGCATACTAGTCAAATAGCTTCTTTCCTCAAACTGCTAGACTTCGAATTCTCTCACAGTCCCCTGCTTTTCTTACTGTACGTACATGCAGAAATTCAAGTGTGATGAAACAGGCATCTTGTTGCCCATCCGCATGCATAATATTCCGGCACATCTCGTCCCTTTTAATACCTCCATACGATTTAGTGGCACTGCAATTTGTTAAAAGCGAAGAAACATTGAAATAAATATCGATGAATGTTTGTCTTCGGCATTATATAGTACGTGAATGGTATAGTTTCTTTATATCTACGACTAAAGTGTATTACCAGTTCTGATATTTTTATTTTATATTTCTTTTTTTTTACAAGGTAGTCACCACTTATCAAGGCCCGGAAGCCACTCGTAGATAAGGGTTACTGCGTGTACAGTACGTTAGTATTGAAGATTTGATAAAGTGTCTCACTTAAGGGGGCGGTTAATCAGGATTTTTTATGTTGGACTTGAATATATTCAGGTTGTAGTCAGGTGGGAAACAGGCAAACGGGAGCGAGGTTCACACGCATGAACTTCTAAGAAAGAAGCTTTGTTCATGGAATCTACGTTTTGGTTTTGGCACAGATACAGAGTGGGGAAAATTTTTTAGAGTGGTTTCAGCTAGACGGGTGATTATCGTGAAAGATTTGTGAGGAGGGGGCCAGAGATTGGAGCTCAGATGAGCACTTACTATGGAAGAAACGATAAAACAAAGTCAAGCCCGCAACATCTCTCCTGTGGGAGAGAGGTTGCGGGGAAGAGAAAAGGGCATCTCCCACGAAGACAGGAAGCCTATTCTGTACTCTGTCAAGGCAGGATAGACTGTTTTTAGTAGCTCCTGCCCAGATGTGGCAGCAGTAATCCATCCTTGTCCGCGGAAAAAAGAAAGTGCAACTAAGCTTTGGCATTCCTTATGTTTGTCTCGAAGTAGACCTTTGCATGTTGATGGAGCTTAAAATAAAATAAACAGGTGAAAACACAATGACAGTTTTTGAAGACATTAATTTTTTTTACAAATATAACTATTCAAGACTAAAACACTTAAAACGGATTTATATTCTGTACCGGCCCCCCAATAGGAGAGTAGCAAGTGAATCTCTGCGTAAATCTCTCTTTCCTTATTTTGTCCTTTCGACGTCTCATTCTATGAGTGATATTTCTGACAAAGGAAGAAGAACTGCTGGTTTCTTGGAAGGAATCTATTCTATCTATCTAAGACTTTATTTTTTACAAGTTTTTGATCTTCAAGTAGTTTTTTAAGCTCGTTACATTAAGTGGCGTTATGTCTTGATTGGAGCGATTACCATAATCAAAAACACGAAATTACATAATGTATTCACATAATAAACAAATTCTTCGAAAGTTTCTTTATTGTCCAGAACAGTTAAACCTTTTGCTTTAAATGAATTTTTACATTTTACACTTATCCCTTTCTAATTACTTTGACACCTAACATCTGGGAGTTTAGAAGAAATGGGTCCCTTGGTGAATGCTTTCTTAAAAAAGATTAATGGGCGTTTACAGAAGTGCGATATAGTCTTCAAGAAATGGACAAGTCTTAGACAAAATCTAGAGAGCACACACTTGTGCACGTATATACAAGAGTTGGTAGTGATGTGACTTAGTCACGCGGACTGAAAACCGATCGCAATAGAAGGGGTACAAACACCAAGTAATTATTTGCACCTCGCGATGAATAGACTCAAGTGTGGTTATCGACTCATCTATGGGTGTACATACTCTTCCACGCAAATAATTGAGTCTCTTCCATTTTCAGTTTCGTGAGATATATAAATAAATGACTAGACTGGGTAATTGCTTCAGAGTATGGCTGGACAACCACTGGGGCTGACTTTCAAATGACGCCACATCTAGTCACAGCAATGCATCACTTTCTATTACTCGCAGTATTTGATTATAATACGCTCTACCTCGTAGAGCAAATGAGAATTCCCAGTTTACCTTATAAGATTACAATATCATTGCACTCAAGTTTATCAATACCGATAAAGTATAAATAACTAAATTTCCATTTAAAAAAAAAACGATATAATTTATCTAACTGTACTTGATCTTGATTGATAGAGCATCCGATTTTTACTGGAATGCTGATTTGTATCTCCACTGATGAAAGCATTATACACAAGCTCTTCATGGCCGTATACGAGGCCGTTTCTAATCGTAATGCCTCCCGTTTTTATTCCGCAGAGATAGATCACAGTTGATGTAAAATTGCACCGTTATGATGACTGACAGTTTGCATTTATAACCTGAAAGTTTTATGTTTCCGTTACAGATAAAAAGTGTGTTTACTAAGAAATCAACACCTGCGTAGACATCCGTTAAAAAAAGAGATGGGTTCCTGGCAGAAGTGCATTAGGTGACTATGTGGAAAAATACAGTCTGGTGCAAAAATCTGCTCGTTGTAATGGTACTATGTCTGTTTTCACGGCTTTGTGAATTTATTACTTTAAAAAAAAACGGTTTTTGAAGGTTTTCGGGTGTATATACAGTGTTGGCAAAAAAGATAGGCTACACTTGTACTTTCTTCAAAACTGCAAATTTAAGCTAAATTTTATGTAACTGTTTCAACAACCTATACCTCATTTGATTCGCCATTTATTCCTCTATAATTTTACTAGTTTATATTTGACTTTGAAATATTCTAGTGTTCACATTTATAAAAAATAACTTTAAATTGAGGAGGCAAAAAGAAAGTCCGCAGCAACAAATTCGCTAAAGACCAGCTTAAATTATTGCCCCTAAATCAGTTTAAAATATCCACCAACAGGTAACAAAGCATCTCTAATCGGAATTGCTGTTGTTCCAGGTTATACAACATAACCTTTTGTCCATATTCCACGACTTTCTCTTAATGATTGTCAGCAGCTCATTAATCTCAACCGTTCTGGTTTATCCAATCAAGAAACTGGCCGCAGATTGAAATGTGATGAGAAAACGGCACGAAAGAATGTGCAAAAGCACGAAAACACCGGTAGTGTTGGTGATGCCCCTAAATCCGGTCGTACTAGAGTTACTTCTAACAGGAGAGACAATGCTATCAGGACCAACAGCCTATTAAACAGATTTGAAACGGCTCCCTAAATCCAACAACAGTGCCGTTTTGTTAACAAGTCCTCTATTTTTAATGTAAATAACAGATTAAAGACATTTAATTTGCGAGGATATGTTGCAAGACGCAAGCCAATGATTTCTGTAAAGAACAGAAAGCGGCGTCTGGACTTCGTCAGATGCAATGAATGTCATTACACTTCATATTTGTCAAAAGTGCTTTTTTAGCGACGAAAGCAAGTTCAATAGGCTAGGCATTTATGGTAGGCAGTATATCCATCGGAGGAAAACGAAGGATTTAATCTTAGATGCTCAGTTTCAACGCTGCAAGGTGGTGGAGGTTCAGTTTTGGTGTGGTGAATTATTAGTACCAATGATCCAAGCCCTATAGTTCGCTTGCAAGGTCTAATTAATTCGACCAAGTAAATTAATATGTTGACTGAGCATTTTCTACCCTACTTTGGTCGGAATTTGGATGATAATCCCATCTTCATGAGGATAATGCTCGATTCACACAACCAGCAATGTCAAGATATTCCTGAAAGAGCATGATATTCCGTGTTTGAATTACCCTGCACAATCTCCAGACCTTAATCCTATCGAAAACGTATTGCATTATTGGAAGTGGAAGAACTTTGGATAACAATTGAAGACAAATGGGATGCCCTTTCCTCTGAATATTGCTGCAGTGTAATACAGGAAATTTCCAACAGATTGCAGACTGTCAAATTGCAGAAGGGCTAGTCTGCTAAAAGTCAACAAGTTAATTGTGTTCCTATTGTATTTGTGTTGCATTAAATAACAATTTTCGATTATGCGGACTTTCTTTTTGCCTTCTCGATTTGAAGTAATTTTTTTTTAATTGACATTAACGCTAGAATATTTCAATTACAAGTCAAATACGAACAGGTCAAATTATAGAAGACTAAAACGCCAATCATATGAACTATTGTTTGTTTACATTAAATTTAACTTAAATTTGCAGATTGTGAAAAACTTTAAAGCGCGAGATTTCTATTTGCCGCCTGCATATATATATATATATATATATATATATATATATATATATATATATATATATATAGAGAGAGAGAGAGAGAGAGAGAGAGAGAGATAGATAGATAGATAGATTGGTTCGAGGTGCTACATAGAGCGGACTCTAAAAACATTTAAAGATTATAGAGTCTGTCTCTATTGCGGTGCGTCAACCTTCTTTGTGCCGGCAAAAAGAAGCATCAAACGCATTGTTTCTCTTTGGGGAACTTTGAATCTTTGCTCCCGCTTTTTTTTTTTCTCCCTCGTTGTGCCAATATTTTAATCGTTTTTAAACGTTAATAAATTTATTTAGTGTCCCCGTACTTTTGG